>NW_019267822.1:0-5346 GCF_002742605.1 Olea europaea var. sylvestris
TGGTGACGTACAAGTGATTTTGGCCATTTTTTGAAGGAATGAGCACTTTAATATTGAGAACGGTTGGAGAGTCGGCGGACGAATAATTGAGCGTAACTTTTGCACACGGTATCAATTTTGGGCCCATAAGAACTTTTTGGAAATGTAGCGACCGTTTTGGATTGAACTCACCACTTCGTCATGACGTAGTAGGGATTTTGGCCATTTTTCGAAGGAATGAGCGTTTGTATATTGAGAACGCTTGGAGAGTCGGCGGACGAAGAATTGAGCGTAACTTTTGCACACGGTGTCCGTTTTGGGCCCATAAGAACTTTTTGAAAATGTAATGACCGTTTTTTATTGAACTCACCACTTCATCGTGACGTATGAGGGATTTTGGCCATTTTTCGAAAGAGTAAGCACTTGCATATTTAGAACGCTTGGAGAGTCAGCGGACGAAGAATTGAGCGTAGCTTTTGCACACAGTGTCCGCTTTGGGCCCATAAGAACTTTTTGGAAATGTAGCGACCGTTTTGGATTGAACTCACCCCTTCATCGTGACGTATGGGGGAGGTCAACCATCTTTCGAAAGAATGAGCACTTCCATAATTGGAACGCTTGGATTGTCGGCGTACGAAGAATTGAGCGTAACTTTTGCACACGGTGTCCGTTTTGGGCCCACAAGTACTTTTTGGAAATGTAGCGACCATTTTGGATTGAACTCACCACTTCGTTTTGACGTACGAGTAATTTCAGCCATTTTTCGAAGGAATGAGCGCTTGTATATTGAGAACGCTTGGAGAGTCGACTGACGAAGAACTTTTTTCGCAGGAATGAGCGCTTGTATATTGAGAACGCTTGGAGAATCGACTGACGAAGAATTCAGCGTAACTTTTGCACACGGTGTCCGTTTTGGGCCCATAAGAACGTTTTGGAAATGTAGCGACCGTTTTGGATTGAACTCACCACTTCAAAATGACGTACGAGGGATTTTGGCCAATTTTCGAACGAATGAGCACTTGCATATTTAGAACGGTTGGTGAGTCGGCGGACGTAGAATTGAGCGTAACTTTTGCACACGATGTCCGTTTTGGGACCATAAGAACTTTTTGGAAATGTAGCGACCGTATTGGATTGAACTCACCACTTCGTCATAACGTACAAGGGATTTTAACCATTTTTCGAAAGAATGAGCACTTACATATTTAGAACGGTTGGAGAGTCGGCGGACGAAGAATTGAACGTAACTTTTGCACACGATGTCCGTTTTGGGCCCATAAGAACTTTTTGGAAATGTAACGACCGTTTTGGATTGAACTCACCACTTCGTCGTGACGTGCGAGGGATTTTGGCCATTTTTCGAAAGAATAAGCACTTGCATATTTAGAACGCTTGGAGAGTCGACGGACGAAGAATTGAGCGTAACTTTTGCACACGGTGTCCGTTTTGGGCCCATAAGAACTTTTTGGAAATGTAACGACCGTTTTGGATTGAACTCACCACTTCATCGTGACGCAAGAGGGATATTGGCCATTTTTCGAAAGAATGAGCACTTGCATATTTAGAACGCTTGGAGAGTCGGCGGACGAAGAATTGAGCGTAACTTTTGCACACGGTGTCCATTTTGGGCCCATAAGAACTTTTTGGCAATGTAAGACCGTTTTTTATTGAACTCACCACTTCGTAGTGACGTACGAGGGATTTTGGCCATTTTTCGAAAGAATAAGCGCTTGCATATTTCGAACGCTTGGAGAGTCAGCGGATGAAGAATTGGGCGTAACTTTTGCACACAGTGTCCGTTTTGGGCCCATAAGAACTTTTTGGAAATGTAGCGACCGTTTTGGATTGAACTCACCACTTCGTCGTGACGTACGAGGGATTTTGTCCATTTTTCAAAAGAATGAGCACTTGCATATTTAGAACGCATGGAGAGTCGGCGGACGAAGAATTGATTGTAACTTTTGCACACGGTGTGCGTTTTGGGCCCCTTAGAACTTTTTGGAAATGTAAGAGCGTTTTTTATTGAACTCACCACTTCGTAGTGACGTACGAGGGATTTTGGCCATTTTTCAAAAGAATAAGCACTTGCATATTTCGAACGCTTGGAGAGTCAGCGGAAGAAGAATTGAGCGTAACTTTTGCACACGGTGTCCGTTTTGGGCCCATAAGAACTTTTTCGAAATGTAGCGACCGTTTTGGATTGAACTCACCACTTCGTCGTGACGTACGGGGGAGTTAAGCCATTTTTTGAAGGAACGAGCGCTTGTATATTGAGAACGCTTGGAGAGTCGACGGACGAAGAATTGAGCGTAACTTTTGCACACGGGGTCCGTTTTTGGCCCATAAGAACTTTTTGGAAATGTAGCGACTGTTTTGGATTGAACTCACCATTTCGTCATGACGTATGGGGGAGTTCAACCATTTTTTGAAAGAATGAGCTCTTGCATATTTCGAACGCTTGGATTGTCGGGGGACGAAGAATTGAGCGTAACTTTTGCACACGGTGTCCGTTTTGGGCCCATAAGAACTTTTTGGAAATGTAGCGACCGTTTTGGATTGAACTCACCACTTCGTCGTGACGTACGAGTGATTTTGGCCATTTTTCGAAGGAATGAGCGCTTGTATATTGAGAACGCTTGGAGAGTCGGCAGATGAAGAATTGAGCGTAACTTTTGCACACGGTGTCCGTTTTGGGCCCATAAGAACTTTTTGGAAAAGTAGCGACTGTTTTGGATTGAACTCACCACTTCGTCATGACGTATTGGGGAGTTCAACCATTTTTTGAAAGAATGAGCTCCTGCATATTTCGAACGCTTGGATTGTCGGCGGACGAAGAATTGAGCGTAACTTTTGCACACGGTGTCCGTTTTGGGCACATAAGAACTTTTTGGAAATGTAGCGACCGTCTTGGATTGAACTCACCACTTCATCGTGACGTATGGGTTAGTTCAATTGTTTTTCGAAAGAATGAGCACTTGCATATTTGGAACGCTTGGATTGTCGGCGTACGAAGAATTGAGCGTAACTTTTGCACACGTCGGCGGACGAAGAATTGAGAGTAACTTTTGTACACTATGTCCGTTTTGGGCCCATAAGAACGTTTTGAAAATGTAACGACCGTTTTTGATTGAACACACCAATTCGTCGTGACGTACGAAGGATTTTAGCCAGTTTTCGAAAGAATGAGCACTTGCATATTTAGAACGGTTGGATTGTCGGCGTACGAAGAATTGAGCGTAACTTTTGCACACGGCGTCCTTTTTGGGCCCATAAGTACTTTTTGGAAATGTAGCGACCGTTTTGAATTGAACTCACCACTTCATCATGACGTACGAGGGATTCTGGCCATTTTTCGAAAGAATGAGCACTTGCATATTAGAACGGTTGGAGAGTCGGCAGGCGAAGAATTGAGCCTAACTTTTGCACACGGTGTCCGTTTTGGGCCCATTAGAACTTTTTGGAAATGTAGCGACCGTTTTGGATTGAACTCAACACTTCATCGTGACGTATGGGGGAGTTCAACCATTTTTCGAAAGAATGAGCACTTGCATATTTGGAACGCTTGGATTGTCGGCGTACGAAGAATTGAGCGTAACTTTTGCACACGGCGTCCATTTTGGGCCCATAAGTACTTTTTGGAAATGTTGCGACCGTTTTGGATTGAACTCACAACTTAGTGGTGACGTACAAGTGATTTTGGCCATTTTTCCAAGGAATGAGCACTTTAATATTGAGAACGGTTGGAGAGTCGGCGAACGAAGAATTGAGCGTAACTTTTGCACACGGTATCCGTTTTGGGCCCATAAGAACTTTTTGGAAATGTAGCGACCATTTTGGATTGAACTCACCACTTCGTCATGACGTAGTAGGGATTTTTGCCATTTTTCGAAGGAATGAGCGCTTGTATATTGAGAACGCTTGGAGAGTCGGCAGACGAAGAATTGAGCGTAACTTTTGCACACGGTGTCCGGTTTGGGCCCATAAGAACTTTTTGAAAAAATGTAATGACCGTTTTTTATTGAACTCACCACTTCATCGTGACGTATGAGGGATTTTGGCCATTTTTCGAAAGAGTAAGCACTAGCATATTTAGAACGCTTGGAGAGTCGGCGGACGAAGAATTGAGCGTAGCTTTTGCACACGGTGTCCGTTTTGGGCCCATTAGAACTTTTTGGAAATGTAGCGACCGTTTTGGATTGAACTCACCCCTTCATCGTGACGTATGGGGGAGTTCAACCATTTTTCGAAAGAATGAGCACTTGCATATTGAGAACGCTTGGAGAGTAGACTGACGAAGAATTGAGCGTAACTTTTGCACACGGTGTCCGTTTTGGGCCCATAAGTACTTTTTGGAAATGTAGCGACCATTTTGGATAGAACTCACCACTTCGTCGGGACGTACGAGTAATTTCAACCATTTTTCGAAGTAATGAGCGCTTGTATATTGAGAACGCTTGGAGAGTAGACTGACGAAGAATTGAGCGTAACTTTTGCACACGGTGTCCGTTTTGGGCCCATAAGAACGTTTTGGAAATGTAGCGACCGTTTTGGATTGAACTCACCACTTCGAAATGACGTACGACGGATTTTGGCCATTTTTCGAAAGAATGAGCACTTGCATATTTAGAACGGTTGGAGAGTCGACGGACGTAGAATTGAGCGTAACTTTTGCACACGATGTCCGTTTTGGGCCCATAAGAACTTTTTGGAAATGTAGCGACCGTATTGGATTGAACTCACCACTTCGTCATGACGTACGAGGGATTTTAGCCATTTTTCGAAAGAATGAGCACTTGCATATTGAGAACGGTTGGAGAGTCGGCGGACGAAGAATTGAGCGTAACTTTTGCACACGGTGTCCGTTTTGGGCCCATAAGAAATTTTTGGAAATGTTGTGACCATTTTGGATTGAACTCACCACTACGCCGTGACGTATGGGGGATTTTAGCCATTTTTCGAAAGAATGAGCACTTGCATATTTAGAAGGGTTGGAGAGTCGGCGGAAGAAGAATTGAGCGTAACTTTTGCACACGGTGTCCGTTTTGGGCGCATAAGAACTTTTTGGAAATGTAGCGACCGTTTTGGATTGAACTCACCACTTCGTCATGACGTAGTAGGGATTTTGGCCATTTTTCGAAGGAATGAGCGCTTGTATATTGAGAACGCTTGGAGAGTCGGCGGACGAAGAATTGAGCGTAACTTTTGCACACGGTGTCCGTTTTGGGCCCATAAGAACTTTTTGAAAATGTAATGACCATTTTTTATTGAACTCACCACTTCATCATGACGTACGAGGGATTTTGGCCATTTTTTGAAAGAATAAGCACTTGCATATTTCGAACGCTTGGAGAGTCAGCGGACGAAGAA
>NW_019267823.1:0-5346 GCF_002742605.1 Olea europaea var. sylvestris
TAGATTACAATTTGCCGCGTGATAGGACCCTATTAGATATTTTAAATTTCAAACAATTTTCCCATCCAATTGACACTTGACAACGATTTAAGTGTCAAATAACGTGTCAAAAATTAGTGTACAAATAGCAAAGTTCAATCGGTAAGAACTTGCTACATGTGCACTATGGTGTACACACTTTTGTTAACACTTTGTCACTTGACATTACCCTGCTAGACAGTTTTAATTTCAAACAATTTTTCCATCCAATTGACACTCTACAACAATGCAACTGTCAAGCAACAGGTCAAAAATCGGTGTACAAGGACCAAAGTTCAATCGATAAGAACCTTGCTACAAGTACACTATGGTGTACACTTTAGTTTACACTTTGTTACATGACATTACCCTGCTGGACAGTTGAAATTTCAATCAGTTTTGCAATCGAATTGACACTTGAGAACAATGCAAGTGTCAAACAACGTGTCAAAAGTTAGTGTACAAATAGCCAAGTTCAATCAACATTTACAATGCTATATGTACACTTTACGACGTGGCCTTACCCTGTTGGACAGTTTAAATAATAAAACCATTTTTCCATCCAATTGACGCTTGACAACAATGCAAGTGTCAAACAACGTGTCAAAAATCAGTGCACAAATAGCAAAGTTCAATCGGTAATTAACTTGTCACATGTACACTATGGTGTACACTTTAGATTAAACTTTACCACGTAACAGTACCCTATTGGATAGTTTAAATTTCAAACAATTTTTCCATCCAATTCACACTTGACAACAATGCAAGTTTTAAACAAAGTGTCGAAAATCAGTGTACAAATAGTAAAGTTCAATCGGTAAGAACCTGGCCACATGTACACTATAATGTACACACTTTTGTTTACACTTTGTCACGTGACATTACCTTGTTGGACGGTATAAATTTCAAATAGTTTACCCATCCAATTGATACTTGACAAAAATGCAAGTGTCAAACAACGTGTTAAAAATCAGTGTACAAATAGCAAAGTTCAATCGGTATTAACCTCACTACATGTACACTTCAGTTTACAATTTACCACTTGACATTACCCTATTGAATAGTTTAAATTTCAAACCGTTTTCCCATCCAATTGACACTTGACAACAATGCAAGTGTCAAAAACCGTGTCAAAACTCAGTGTACAAATAGCAAAGTTCAATCGGTAAGAACCTTGCTACATGTTTCAAACAGTTTTCTCATTTAATTGACACTTGACAACAACGCAAGTGTCAAACAACACGTCAAAAATCTGTGTAAAAATAGCAAAGTACAATCGATAGAAACCTTGCTACATGTACACTTTGGTGTACACTTTGCCAAGTGTCAGTACCCTGTTGGATAGTTTAAATTTCAAACAATTTTTCCATCCAATTGACACTGGACAACAATGCAAGTGTCAAATAACGTGCCAAAAATCAGTGTACAAGTAGCAAAGTTCAATCGGTAAGAACCTGCTACATGTACCATGTGGCGTGCACACTTCAATTTACAGTTTGCCACGTGACATTACCTGGTTGAACAGTTTAAATTTCAAAATATTTTCCCATCCAATTGACTCTTGACAACAATGCGAGTGTCAAACAATGTATCCAAAATTAGTGTACAAATAGTAAAGTTCAATCGGTAAGGACCTTGCTACATGTACACTACGATGTATGCTTTAGCTTACACTTTGCCACGTGTCATTACCATGTTGGACAGTTTAAATTTAAAATAGTTTTCCCATCCAATTGACACTTGACAACAACGTAAATGTCAAACAATGTGTCAAAAATCAGTGTACAAGTAGCAAAGTTCAATCGGTAAGGACCTTGCTGCATGTACACTATGGTCTACATTTTAGTTTACACTTTGCCACGTGACATTGCCCTTTTGAACAGTTTAAATTTTAAATAGTTTTCCTATCCAATTGACACTTGACAACAATGCAAGTGTCAAACAACGTGTCAAAAATAAGTGTACAAATAGCAAAGTTCAATTGGTAAGAACCTTGCAACATGTACACTACAGTATACACTTTAGATTACAGTTTGCCACGTGATAGTACCCTATTTGATATTTTTAAATTTCAAACGAGTTTCCCATCCAATTGACACTTGACAATAATGCAAGTGTCAAACAACGTGTCAAAAATTAGTGTACAAATACTGAAGTTCAATCGGTTAGATCCTGCTACATGTACACTATGGTGTACACACTTTAGTTTACATTTTGTCGCGTGACATTACCCTGCTAGATAGTTTATATTTCAGATTATTTTCCCATCCAATTGACACTTGACAACAATGCAAGTGTCAAACAACGGGTTAAAAATCAGTGTACAAATAGCAAAGTTCAATCAGTGTTAACCTTGTTATATGTACACTTTAGTTTACACTTTACCACGTGACATTACCTAGTTGGGCAGTTTAAATATCAAACTGTTTTCCCATCCAATTAACACTTGACAACAATGCAAGTGTCAAACAACATGTCAAAAATCAGTGTGCTAGTAACAAAAGTCATTCGGTAAGAACCTAGCTGCATGTATCAAACAATTTTCCATTCAATTAACACTTGATAACAACGCAAGTATCAAACAACGTGTCAAAAATTTGTGTACAAATAGAAAGTTCAATCGGTAGGAACTTTGCCACATGTACACTATGGTGTACACTATAGACTGCACTTTGCCACTGATAGTACCCTATTGGATAGTTTAAATTTTAAACAATTTTCCTATCCAATTGACACTTGACATCAATGCCAGTGTCAAAAACCAATGTACAAATAGCAAAGTTCGATGGGTAAGAAACTGCTACACGTACACTATGGTGTGCACACTTTAGTTTACACTTTGCAACGTGACATTACCCTGTTGGACAGTTTAAATTTCAAATATTTTTCCCTTCCAATTGACACTTGACAACAATGCGAGAGTCAAACAACCTGTCAAAACTCAGTGTACAAATAGTAAAATTCAATTGGTAAGAACCTTGCTACATGTACAATATGGTGTACACTTTAGTTTACACTTTGCCACGTGTTATTACCCTGTTGGACAGTTTTAATTTCAAACACTTTTCCCATCCAATTGATACTTGACAACAGAGCAAATGTCAAACAACGTGTCAAAAATTAGCGTACAAAGAGCAAAGTTCAATCGGTAGGAACATTGCTACATGTACACTATGGTGTACACTTTAGTTTACACTTTGCCACGCGACATTACCCTATTGGACAATTTAAATTCCAAATAGTTGTCCCATCCAATTGACACTTGACAACAATGTACGGTTAAAAATAGGTGGACAAATAGCAAAGATCAATTGGTAAGAACCTTACGACATGTACACTATGGTGTACACTTTAAATTACACTTTGCCACGTGATAGTACCCTATTGGATATTTTAAATTTTTCAAACAATTTTTTCATCCAATTGACACTTGACAACAGTGTAAGTGTGAAACAACATGTCAAAAATTAGTGTACAAATAGCAAAGTTCAATGGGTAAGAACCTGCTACATGTACACCACACTTTTGTTTACACTTTACAATGTGACATTACCCTGCTAGACAATTTAAATTTCAAACAATTTTCCCATCCAATTGACACTTGACAACAATGCGAGTGTCAAACGACGTGTTAAAAATAAGTGTACAAATAGTAAAGTTCAATCGGTAAGGACCTTGCTGCATGTACACTATGGTGTACACTTTAGTTTGCACTTTACCACGCGACATTACCCTATTAGACAATTTAAATTCCAGATAGTTGTCCCATCCAATTGACACTTGACAACAATGTACGTGTTAAAAATAGGTGGACAAGTAGCAGAGATCAATTGGTAAGAACCTTACGACATGTACACCATGGTGTACACTTTAGATTACACTTTGCCACGTGATAGTACCCTATTGGATATTTTAAATTTTTCAAACAATTTTTTCATCCAATTGACACTTAACAACAGTGTAAGGGTCAAACAACATATCAAAAATTAGTGTACAAATAGCAAAGTTCAATCGGTAAGAACCTGCTACATGTACACTATGGTGTACACACTTTTGTTTACACTTTACCATGTGACATTACCCTGCCAGACAATTTAAATTTTAAACAATTTTCCCATCCAATTGACACTTGACAATAATCCCAGTGTCAAACGACGTGTTAAAAATAAGTGTACAAATAGTAAAGTTCAATCGGTAAGGACCTTGCTGCATGTACATTATGGTGGACACTTTAGTTTACACTTTGCCACGTGACATTACCCTACAGGACAGTTTAAATTTCAAATAGTTTTCCCATCCAATTGATACTTGACACCAATACGAGTGTCAAATAACGTGTCAAAAATAAGTGTACAAGTAGTAAAGTTCAATCGATAAGGACCTTGCTACATGTACACTTTAGTTTACACTTTGCCACGTGTCATTACCCTGTTGGACAGTTCAAATTTCAAATAGATTTTCCATCCAATTGACACATGACAACAACACAAATGTCAAACAACGTGTCAAAAATTAGGGTACGAATAGCAATGTTCAATCCGTAAGAACCTTGCTACATGTACACTTTAGATTACACTTTGCCACGTAACAGTACCCTATTGGATAGTTTAAATTTCAAACAATTTTCCCATCCAATTCACACTTGACAACAATGCAAGTGTCAAACAAAATGTCGAAAATCTGTGTACAAATAGTAAAGATCAATCGGTAAGAACCTTGCCACTTGTACATTATGCTGTACACACTTTAGTTTGCACTTTGTCACGTGATATTACCTTATTGGACAGTATAAATTTCAAACATTTTACCTATCCAATTGATAATTTACAACAATGCAAGTGTCAAACAACGTGTCAAAAATAAGGGTACAAATAGCAAAGTTCAATCGGTATTAATCTTGCTACATATGCACTTTAGTTTACACTTTACCACGTGACATTATCCTGTTGGACAGTTTAAATTTGAAACTATTTTCCCATCCAATTGGCACTTGACAACAATGCAAGTGTTAAACAATGTGTCAAAAATCAATGTAAAAATAGCAAAGTTCAATCGGTAAGAACCTTGCTACATGAAATTTTAACTTTTTCCGATGGAAAAGCTAAAGTTATCTTTCAAGGATCTTCTTCTAGAATTCCAAAATCTAACTCTAATAGATCTTCCAGATCTGAAGAGAGAACTAAGAATTCTTTTCATCCTTCAAGAAACTCTACCTCATCATCTTTCAAAGGAGTAGATTTTACTTCTATCATTCCTAATCCTTTCTATCAACCTAAAGAAAAAGAAGAAGACACTGAGCAACCAGAGTCTCCTACTTTCTCTGATATG
>NW_019267824.1:0-5344 GCF_002742605.1 Olea europaea var. sylvestris
GCCCACGGCGCGATTTTTGTTTCCGATCAACTTGTCAAATTTGAGCCCATTCCGACACAGTCGAGAAAGATAACAAAATTGCCATGCGCGATTTTTATTTCAGATCAAACTGTCAAATTTCAGCCAATTCCGACACAGTCGAGAAAAATGACGAAATTGCCCACGGCGCGATTTTTATTTCAGTTCAAACTGCCAAATTTTAGCCAATTCTGACAAAGTCGAGAAAAATGGCGAAATTGTCCCCGGCGCGATTTTTGTTTTCGATCAACAAGTCGAATTTTAGCCAATTCCGATACAGTCGCGAAAAATGACGAAATTACACCCGGCGTGATTTTTGTTCCCGATCAACCTGTCAAATTTGAGCCCATTCCGACACAGTCGAGAAAAATGACGAAATTGCCCCCGGCGCGATTTTTATTTCAGATAAAACTGCCAAATTTCAGCCAATTCCGACACTGTCGAGAAAAATGACGAAATTGCCCCCAGCGCTATTTTTATTTCCGATCAACCTGTCAAATTTGAGACCATTCCGACACAGTCGAGATAAATGACGAAATTGCCCCCACGCGATTTTTGTTTCCGATCAACCTGTCAAATTTGAGCCAATTCCTACACAGTCGAGAAAAATGGCGAAATTGCCCCCGACGCGATTTTTATTTCAGATCAAACTGCCAAATTTCAGCCAATTCAGACACAGTCGAGAAAAATGGCGAAATTGCCCCCGACGCGATTTTTATTTCAGATCAAACTGCCAAATTTCAGCCAATTCAGACACAGTCGAGAAAAATGACGAAATTGTCCCCAGCGCGGTTTTTGTTTCCGATCAACAAGTCGAATTTTAGCCAATTTCGACAAAGTCGCGAAAAATGACGAAATTACACCCAGCGCGATTTTTGTTCCCGATCAACCTGTCAAATTTGAGCATATACCGACACAGTCGAGAAAAATGACGAAATTTCCCCCGGCGCGATTTTTATTTCAGATCAAACTGTCAAATTTGAGCGCATTCCGACACAGTCGAGAAAAATGACGAAATTGCCCCTAGCGCGATTTTTGTTTTAGATCAAACTGCCAAATTTCAGCCAATTCCGACACAGTCGAGAAAAATGACGAAATTGCCCCCGTCGCTATTTTTGTTTCCGATCAACAAGTCAAATTTTAGCCAATTCCGACACAGTCGCGAAAAATGACGAAATTGCTCCCGTGCGATTTTTCTTTTCGATAGACCTGTCAAATTTGAGCCCATTCCGACACAGTCGAGAAAAATGACGAAATTGCCGCCGACGGGATTTTTATTTCCGATCAAACGGCCAAATTTCAGCAAATTCCGACACGGTCGAGAAAAATGACGAAATTGCCCCTGGTGTGATTTTTGTTTCTGATTGACCTGTCAAATTTGAACCCATTCCGACACAGTCGAGAAAAATGACGAAATTGCCCCCGACGCGATTTTTATTTCAGATCAAACTGCCAAATTTCAGCCAATTCCGACACAGTCGAGAAAAATAACGAAATTGCCCCCGTCGCTATTTTTGTTTCCGATCAACAGGTCAAATTTTAGCCAATTCCGACACAGTCGCGAAAAATGACGAAATTGCTCTGGTGCGATTTTTCTCTCCGATAAACCTGTCAAATTTGAGCCCATTCCGACACAGTCGAGAAAAATGACGAAATTGCCGCCAACGGGATTTTTATTTCCGATCAAACTGCCAAATTTCAGCAAATTCCGACACGGTCAAGAAAAATGACGAAATTGCCCCCGTCGCTATTTTTTTCCGATAAACAAGTCAAATTTTAGCCAATTCCGACACAGTCGCGAAAAATGACGAAATTACAGCCGGCGCGATTTTTGTTCCCGATAAACCTGTCAAATTTGAGCCCATTCCGACACAGTCGAGAAAAATGACGAAATTGCCGCCGGCGCGATTTCTATTTCCGATCAAACCGCCAAATTTCAGCCAATTCCGACACAGTCGAGAAAAATGCCGAAGTTGCCGCTGACGGGATTTTTATTTCCGATCAAACTGCCAAATTTCAGCAAATTCCGACACGGTGGAGAAAAATGACGAAATTGCCCCCGTCGCTATTTTTTTTCCCGGTCAACAAGTAAAATTTTAGGCAATTCCGACACAGTCGCGAAAAATGACGAAGTTACACCCAGCGCGAAATTTGTTCCCGATAAACCTGTCAAATTTGAGCCCATTTCGACACAGTCGAGAAAAATGACGAAATTGCCGCCGGCGCGATTTTTAATTCCGATCAAACTGCCAAATTTCAGCCAATTCCGACAAAGTCGAGAAAAATGCCGAAGTTGCCACCGGTGCGATTTTTGTTTCCTATCAACCTGTCAAATTTGTGCCCATTCCGACACAGTCGAGAAAAATGACGAAATTGCCCCCGGCGCGATTTTTATTTCAGATCAAACTGCCAAATTTCAGCCAATTCCGACACAGTCGAGAAATATGATGAAATTGCCCCCGTCGCTATTTTTGTTTCCGATCAACATGTCAAATTTTAGCCAATTCCGACACTGTCTCGAAAAATGACGAAATTGCTTCGGTGCGATTTTTCTTTCTGATAAACCTGTCAAATTTGAGCCCATTCCGACACAGTCGAGAAAAATGACGAAATTGCCCCGGTGCGATTTTTATTTCAGATCAAACAGCCGAATTTCAGCCAATTCCGACACAGTCGAGAAAAATGACGAAATTGCCCCCGTCGCTATTTTTGTTTCCGATCAACAAGTGAAATTTTAGCCAATTCCGACACAGTCGCGAAAAATGACGAAATTACACTCGGCGCGATTTTTGTTCCCGTTAAACTTGTCAAATTTGAGCTCATTCCGACACAGTCGAGAAAAATGACCAAATTGCCGCCGGCGCGATTTTTATTTCCGATCAAACTGCCAAATTTCAGCCAATTCCGACACAGTCGAGAAAAATGACGAAATTGCCCCCGACGCGATTTTTGTTTCCGATCAACCTGTCAAATTTGAGCCCATTCCGACACAGTCGAGAAAAATGACGAAATTGCCCCCGGCGCGATTTTTACTTCAGATCAAACTGCCAAATTTCAGCCAATTCCGACACACTCGAGAAAAATGACGTAATTGCGCCCGGCGCGGTTTCTGTTTCCGATCAACCTGTCAAATTCGAGCCCATTCCGACACTGTCGAGAAAAATGACGAAATTACCCCCGGCGCGATTTTTATTTCAGATCAAACTGCTAAATTTATCCGATTTCGAAACAGTCGAGAAAAATGACGAAATTGCGCCCGGCGCGATTTTTGTCTCGATCAACCTGTCAAATTTTAGCCAATTCCGACACAGTCGCGAAAAATGACGAAATTGCTCCGGCGCGATTTTTGGTTCCGATCAACTTGTCAAATTTGAGCCCATTCCAACACAGTCGAGAAAGATGACGAAATTGCCGCCGACGCGATTTTTATTTTCGATCAAACTGCCAAATTACACCCAATTCCGACACAGTCGAGAAAAAAGACGTAATTGCCCCCGACGCGATTTTTGTTTCCGATTAACCTCTCGAATTTGAACCCATTTCGACACTGTCGAGAAAAATAACGAAATTGCCCTCGGCGCGATTTTTATTTCAGATCAAGATGCCAAATTTGAGCCCATTCCGACACAGTCGAGAAAAATGACGAAATTGCTGCCGGCGCGATTTTTATTTTCGATCAACCAGTCAAATTTTAACCAATTCCGAAACAGTCGCGAAAAATGACGAAATTACACCCGGCGCGATTTTTGTTCCCGATCAACCTGTCAAATTTAAGCCCATTCCGACACAGTCGAGAAAAATGACGAAATTGCCCCCGACGCGATTTTTGTTTCCGATCAACCTGTCAAATTTGAGCCCATTCCGACACAGTCGAGAAAAATGACGAAATTGCCCCCGGCGCGATTTTTACTTCAGATCAAACTGCCAAATTTCAGCCAATTCCGACACACTCGAGAAAAATGACGTAATTGCCCCCGGCGCGGTTTCTGTTTCCGATCAACCTGTCAAATTCGAGTCCATTCCGACACTGTCGAGAAAAATGACGAAATTGCCCCCGGCGCGATTTTTATTTCAGATCAAACTGCTAAATTTATCCGATTTCGAAACAGTCGAGAAAAATGACGAAATTGCGCCCGGCGCGATTTTTGTCTCGATCAACCTGTCAAATTTTAGCCAATTCCGACACAGTCGCGAAAAATGACGAAATTGCTCCGGCGCGATTTTTGGTTCCGATCAACCTGTCAAATTTGAGCCCATTCCAACACAGTCGAGAAAGATGACGAAATTGCCGCCGACGTGATTTTTATTTCCGATCAAACTGCCAAATTACACCCAATTCCGACACAGTCGAGAAAAAAGACGTAATTGCCCCCGACGCGATTTTTGTTTCCGATTAACCTCTCGAATTTGAACCCATTACGACACTGTCGAGAAAAATAACGAAATTGCCCTCGGCGCGATTTTTATTTCAGATCAAGATGCCAAATTTGAGCCCATTCCGACACAGTCGAGAAAAATGACGAAATTGCTGCCGGCGCGATTTTTATTTTCGATCAACCAGTCAAATTTTAACCAATTCCGAAACAGTCGCGAAAAATGACGAAATTACACCCGGCGCGATTTTCGTTCCCGATCAACCTGTCAAATTTAAGCCCATTCCGACACAGTCGAGAAAAATGACGAAATTGCCCCCGGCGCGATTTTTATTTCAGATCAAATTGCCAAATTTTAGCCAATCCCGACACAGTCGAGAAAAATTACGAAATTGCCCCCGGCCCAATTTTTGTCTCCGATCAACCTGTCAAATTTTAGCCAATTCAGACACAGTCGCGAAAAATGACGAAATTGCTCCGGCGCGATTTTTGTTTCCGATCAACCTGTCAAATTTGAGCCCATTCCGACACAGTCGGGAAAAATGACGAAATTACCCATGGCGCGATTTTTATTTCAGATCAAACTGCCAAATTTCAGCCAATTCCGACACAGTCGAGAAAAAGGACGAAATTGTCCCCGGTGCGATTTTTGTTTCCGATCAACAAGTCAAATTTCAGCCAATTCAGACCAGTAGTGAAAAATGACGAAATTACACCCGACGCGGTTTTTGTTCCCGATAAACCTGTCAAATTTGAGCCCATTCCGACACAATCGAGAAAAATGACGAAATTGACCCCCGCGCGATTTTCGTTTCAGATAAAACCGCCAAATTTCAGCCAATTTCGACACAGTCGAGAAAAATGACGAAGTTGCCGCCGGCGCGATTTTTATTTCCGATCAAACTGCCAAATTTTAGCCAATTCCGACACAGTCGAGAAAAATGACGAAATTG
>NW_019267825.1:0-2677 GCF_002742605.1 Olea europaea var. sylvestris
ACTTATGTTCAACATTTTAGTTACATATAAAATTTAGGAAAGTTTATAATATAGTACTTTTGGTATTTTTAATCAGTTTACGTCGTTTTTTAGGTATTTATTTTGTCATAGCAGTAAAATATGAATTTTTTTATATAAGTAAGGTATATATGATTTTTTTTCCCTTTTTTCAATACTCAATATTCCAACATTTTTTTGGTCCATAACCATTATTAAATGCAAGATATGTTAACTACTGAGAGTTTGTAAATAAGAATGGATTGAAAAAGTTAGGAATGTAAGTGATGCAATGAAAAATATTGAAGACTCTGTGTGCAATAAAACTTAATGAAATTTATAATTGAAAAGTCAATAAAAGTTGTGAATCTTAGAAAATATAAAATTAAAATTAATTATTGACTTTGATTTAAATTTTTATCAATTTTTTTAATTAAATTGAATTGGAGCTTCATTTTCCCCAAAAAAAAGAAAAGAAAAAGAAAATAAAGAATAGTCATTTGATTTTTTATTTTAGTTATTAAATTATAGGCTAATATTAAATTTTTTATTTGTTAATTTTAAGTTAGATTATTACCTTCATACTATTTACAAGTTAATGTATTTTAAAGAGTACATGCGTTAATTTTTTTTCCCTATAATGGATAGTCATTTTTTTTTTTTGAGAAAACTCGAATAAGATTACACACTTAAATATTTTTAGCTTAAATATATAATATTATGTTATTTAGACAAGAGACTCGATAAAAAAGAATTATTTCTGAAAAAATATTGAGCAAAGAAAAATTGTTTTCTATATAGAATTCTATATTTAAGCAAAAAGAATTAATTATGAAAATTATAGATAAATAAATCAACAAATTAAGTTAAAGAAATATAGTTTAGAGATTCTAATTTTATGGGTCGTATAGACTTCTTTTCGTGTCTTTAACAATATGCACAATCAATTATAAATTTCATTAAGTTTTATTGCACACAATCTTTAATATTTTTCATTGTACCACTTACATTCCTAATTTTTTTCAATCCATTCTTATTTACTAACTCTCAGTTGTTAACGTATCTTGCATTTAATAGTGGTTATGGGCCAAAAAATCAGTTGGAATATTGAGTATTAATTAAAAAAAATGTCTTGCATTTACTATTATTGTTGGAACATAGTAAAAATAAAATAAAATACATATCTATAATAATTTCCATATTATGTCACACAATACCAGATACTAAATTTTTTTACCGACCAGCGAATTTCTGACCAAATAGAAATGGAAACAACTAACTGTTCAAGAATCCTAGCCATTTGAGCACTAAATCTAATACCTTCTGTGCAATTAATTTCTCAGTATCTAATCAATTCTTGAATCTACACATATTTATCGACAATCCTACGTAGTCAGAAGAAATAATGATCAATTAAGAGAATACTCACAGTGCTGCGTCTCTGCAGCTCTGCTAAGCTATAACAGCCAAACCAAAAGCAATAAGATAAAAAAATGAAGAAAATGACAATTAGCAGTTTTGAAGCGTTGAAGTGAGACTTGAGTTTGATACCCACTTCCCAGATGTCTCTCTCTATATAGATGGGTATTTGAGTAATCAAGAAGGAGAGTAACTACTACTGAAAGAAATGAGAGAGAGTTTTGCCATGAATTGTGACAGCTTAACAGTTGTTTGCACTTCACCGACAGTTCCGAGCCCCATCTACTCACCACCAAAATATAAAAATGGGAAATACTATTTCCTAAAATATATCATCCACTTCATTTTGTAATTGACAAAATTTTGCTTCCTCGTCAAGTTTCTTGCCTTGGATGATCGGAAATTGATATTGTAATGTGTTTTTTTTTGTCAATCTTGAATGTTGAATGGACCATGCTACATGAACATTGGGGGCTACATCCGGGGCTACATAATGGACACGCGGCGCCTCGGCATACCTCCGATTGACAAGGCGCCGCGTGTCCATTATGTAGCCCCCGATTTATGGTCCTTATTCCATAGTTCGACATGTGATTTGTTGATAATATTATTACCAGTTACACATATTTCACCCGTGCAATGCACAGGCCGGGTTCTTTCGAAGGTAATGTTAGCATCTTCACTGTTAAGGATTGACGGGAAAGTGTTACAAAATTTCTCCACATCTTTATAAAAGAAATAATATTTCAATATTTCGTAACGGTTAATCAAAAATTGAAACAAAGGAGGAGAAGTAAAACATTGTATGGAAAAGGCATCAAGCAAAAGTTCAAATTTATACGAGGAAGACAATTTGTATTACGACTTGGAATACAACAATGTGCTTCAAAATATAATTTTCTTAGGTTTCTTTTTTATTGAACTCACATAGAAATGAAGCAAAAGCTCCTTGCGATCGAAATAAATACATAAACCTTAACTGTGCCATTACCCACTTACTTTTTCATAATTGGGGGTGCATCATCAAAATGTTTTTAAACTTCATATATTGAAGCTTCAATGCTAAGTTCCGTGTTCTTACCTTTTGATACCATTACATCTTTAAACATTATTTTCTAGACTACCAAGTCCCTTCGAGTTTATTTATAAAAATTTCTCTTCCATTATAATGAAGACATCATGCGCCAAAATAATAATAATAATAATAATAATAATAATAATAATAATAATAATAATAATAATAATAATAATAATAATAATA
>NW_019267825.1:3857-5344 GCF_002742605.1 Olea europaea var. sylvestris
ATCAGAAGATGAAAAGATGGAAATTCCACTGCACCAGAGCATCAACCATAATTAGTATGTGAAGAAAAACTTCAAAGAATGAAAGTAACTATATCTTAAAATCTGGGTATTGAAAAACTGGCCAAGAGAACTGACGCAGAACGGAAGTAAGAAAAAAAAAACAAAAGATTTACCAACGTAAATCTTGAAAATAAGAAAATTGGAATTCTCCAAGAATGAAACTTGTATATTCTTCAATGATGACGAAAAACGTTCCAAAAGCCATTAAATAGGCGTTACAAGAAACCCTAAAACAAAGAAAAAATAAAACATTCCAAAAATAGCGAAAATTCAAAACGGGAAATACGGAAATTAATTATTCGGAGGCCTAAATGAAGGAATTTGGCTAAAATCCCTAGATCTCAGGCCCCGAGTCCAATTTCTCAAGCCGTTTCCAATTAACCTACCAAATTTCAGCCCATTCCGACACCATCGCGACAAATGACAAAATTGCCTCTGATACGGTTTTTCTTTGTTAATTTTCTGTCCAACACTTCTTCAAACTCCATATCTAGTTGTCCTCTTTATCAGGAGTAAATTTAAAAATTCTAATCATGACCAAGAATGATGGATCATGTTTGGTAAATGTTAATAGCCTTAAAAATATTAAAATGGATAATCAAAATTATAGATAATATATGACTGACAAATCTAATGAAACAATGAACAAATATATCGATGTATATGATCTGTATGCAAAACTATTTAAAAATTGAAAAAATATTGTACTACCAGCATACCTTAGTTTATTGTAAACTAGAAATCTATTTTCATAGAAAAAAAAATGTTACCAATATCTGTTGTTCTCCAAATCTTTGAATCTAGCGGAGTGATGTCTTCACTAACAATGACAACGAGTTAAAAGTGCTTTTGCCAGTAAATATAATTAAAAATTAGAGTATATATGTTTGTAGAGAGAGAAATTAAGAAAAACTGTAATCGAATGGTTTTAATGTTTTTAATTTATACCTGATTAATATGCGAAAGTAAAAATTAGATAAGATTATTGAAATTATAATTATGATCACTGTAATAATTCTCAAATTTTTAATGTTTGGATTCTGTTATTTTAAATGAAATGAAATACAAAATTAGATATGAACTTAAATTAAATAGTATTGGAATGAAAACCAACAAATATTTGTCGCATTCATTAGATAATAAAAAAAAAATCACTATTAATTGTACTCAAAATAAACTTCAAACCTCAAGGACACACTTTAAAATTCCTTTTTGGATTTGCTGACAGTTCAAAATCCACTATTTTACTCCTACCCCGATTAAAGAAAATTCCTATCAACATCGTCAGCCGAAAGCACCAGACTCCTTGCAAAACCGTGTTCTTTAAACCATTAATTCAAGGTCAAGTAGGAGATTAAGTTGGCACCTTCTTCCATGGAAAATACTGGAGATATTAATTTGACTTACCGATGTAATTTTTCTGATGA
>NW_019267826.1:0-5343 GCF_002742605.1 Olea europaea var. sylvestris
AATCCGAAACGGTCGCTACATTTCCAAAAAGTACTTATGGGCCCAAAATGGACACCGTGTGCAAAAGTTACGCTCAATTCTTCTTATGCTGACAATCCAAGCGTTCCAAATATGTAAGTGCTCATTCTTTCGAAAAATGGCCGAAATCCCTCATATGTCACGATGAAGTGGTGAGTTCTATCCAAAACGGTTGCTACATTTCCAAAAAGTACTTATGTGCCCAAAAAGGACAACACGTGCAAAAGTTACGCTCAATTCTTTGTACGCCGACTCTCCAAGCGTTCCAAATATGCAAGTTGCTCATTCTTTCTAAAAATGGCTAAAATCCCTCGTACGTCATGATGAAGTCGTGAGTTCAATCCAAAATGGCCGCTACATTTCTGAAAAGTACACATGGGCCAAAAACGGACGCCGTTTTCAAAAGTTACACTCGTTTCTTCGAACGCGGACAATCCAAGCTCTCCAAATATGCAAGTGCTCATTCTTTCGAAAAATGGCCAAAATTCCTCATACGTCACGACGAAGTGGTGAGTTCCATCCAAAACGGTCGCTACATTTCCAAAAAGTACTTATGTGCCCAAAAAGGACAACACGTGCAAAAGTTACGCTCAATTCTTCGTACGTCGACTCTCCAACCGTTTCAAATATGCAAGTGCTCATTCTTTCTAAAAATGGCTGAAATCCCTCGTACATCACGATGAAGTCATGAGTTCAATCCAAAATGGTCTCTACATTTCCAAAAAGTACTTATGGGCCCCAAACGGACACCGTGTGCAAAAGTTACGCTCAATTCTTCGTACGCCGACCCTCCAAGCGTTTCAAATATGCAAGTGATCATTCCTTTGAAATATAGCTGAAATCCCACATATGTCACGACGAAGTGGTGAGTTCAATCCAAAATGGTCGCTACATTTCCAAAAAGTACTTACGGGCAAAAAACGGACACCTTGTGCAAAAGTTACGCTCAATTCTTCGTACGCCGACAATCCCAGCATTCCAAATTTGAAAGTGCTCATTCTTTCAAAAAATGGCCAAAATCTCTCGTACGTCACGAAGAAGTGGTGAGTTCAATCCAAAACAGTCGCTACATTTCCAAAAAGTACTTATGGGCCCAAACGGACACCGTGTGCAAAAGTTACGCTCAAGTCTTCGTACACCGACTCTCCAAGTGTTCCAAATATGCAAGTGCTTATTCTTTTGAAAAATGGACGAAATCCCTCATACGTCATGAAGAAGTGGTGAGTTCAATCCAAAACGGTCACTGCATTTCCAAAAAGTACTTACAGGCCCAAAACGGAGACCGTGTGCAAAAGATACGCTCAATTCTTCGTACGCCGACTCTCCAAGCGTTCTAAATATGCAAGTGCTCATTCTTTCTAAAAATGGCTGAAATCCCTCGTACTTCACGATGAAGTCATGAGTTCAATCCAAAACGGTCGCTACATTTCTGAAAAGTACTAATGGGCCCAAAACGGACGCCGTTTTCAAAAGTTACACTCGATTCTTCAAACGAGGAAAATTCGAGCGCTCCAAATATGCAAGTGGTCATTCTTTCGAAAAATGGCCGAAATCCCTCTTACGTCACGACGAAGTGCTGAGTTCAATCCAAAATGGCTGCTACTTTTCCAAAAAGTACTTATGGGCCCAAAACTGACACTGTGTGCAAAAGTTACGCTCAATTCTTCTTACGTCGACAATCCAAGAGTCCCAAATATGCAAGTGCTCATTCTTTCGAAAAGTGGTTCAAATCCCACATACGTCACAACGAAGTGGTGAGTTCAATCCAAAACGGTCGCTACATTTCCCAAAAGTACTTATGTTCCGAAAACGGACACCGTGTGCAAAATTTACGCTCAATTCTTCGTACGCCGACAATCCGAGCATTCCAAATTTGAAAGTGCTCATTCTTTTGAAAAATGGTCTAAATCCCTCGTACGTCACGATGAAGTGGTGAGTTCAATCCAAAACGGTCGCTACATTTCCAAAAAGTACTTATGGGCCCAAAACGTACACCATGTGCAAAAGTTACGCTCAATTCTTCTTACGCTGACAATCCAAGCGTTCCAAATATGCAAGTGCTCATTCTTTAGAAAAATGGTCAAAATTCCGTATACGTCACGACGAAGTGGTGAGTTCAATCCGAAATGGCCGCTACATTTCCAAAAAGTACTTATGGGCCCAAAACGGACCCCGTGTGCAAAAGTTACGCTCAATTCTTCTTATGCTGACAATCCAAGCGTTCCAAATATGCAAGTGCTCATTCTTTCGAAAAATGGCCGAAATCTCTCATACGTCACGATGAAGTAGTGAGTTCTATCCAAAACGATTGCTACGTTTCCAAAAAGTACTTATGTGCCCAAAAAGGACAACACGTGCAAAAGTTACGCTCAATTCTTTGTACGCCGACTCTCCAAGCGTTCCAAATATGCAAGTGCTCATTCTTTCTAAAGATGGCTAAAATCCCTCGTACGTCATGATGAAGTCGTGAGTTCAATCCAAAATGGTCGCTACATTTCTGAAAAGTACTTATGGGCCAAAAACGGACGCCGTTTTCAAAAGTTACACTCGTTTCTTCGAACGCGGACAATCCGAGCTCTCCAAATATGCAAGTGCTCATTTTTTCAAAAAATGGCCGAAATTCCTCATACGTCACGACGAAGTGGTGAGTTCCATCCAAAATGGTCGCTACATTTCCAAAAAGTACTTATGTGCCCAAAAAGGACAACACGTGCAAAAGTTACGCTCAATTCTTCGTACGTCGACTCTCCAACCGTTCCAAATATGCAAGTGCTCATTCTTTCTAAAAATGGCTGAAATCCCTCATACATCATGATGAAGTCATGAGTTCAATCCAAAATGGTCTCTACATTTCCAAAAAGTACTTATGGGCCCCAAACGGACACCATTTGCAAAAGTTACGCTCAATTCTTCGTACGTCGACCCTCCAAGCGTTTCAAATATGCAAGTGATCATTCCTTTGAAATATAGCTGAAATCCCACATATGTCACGACGAAGTGGTGAGTTCAATCCAAAATGGTCGCTACATTTCCAAAAAGTACTTACGGGCCAAAAACGGACACCTTGTGCAAAAGTTACGCTCAATTCTTCGTACGCCGACAATCCCAGCATTCCAAATTTGAAAGTGCTCATTCATTCGAAAAATGGCCAAAATCTCTCGTACGTCACGAAGAAGTGGTGAGTTCAATCCAAAACAGTCGCTACATTTCCAAAAAGTACTTATGGGCCCAAACGGACACCGTGTGCAAAAGTTACGCTCAAGTCTTCGTACACCGACTCTCCAAGTGTTCCAAATATGCAAGTGCTTATTCTTTTGAAAAATGGACGAAATCCCACATACGTCACGACGAAGTGGTGAGTTCAGTCCAAAACGGTCACTGCATTTCCAAAAAGTACTTACAGGCCCAAAACGGAGACCGTGTGCAAAAGTTACGCTCAATTCTTCGTACACCGACTCTCCAAGCGTTCTAAATATGCAAGTGCTCATTCTTTCTAAAAATTGCTGAAATCCCTCGTACTTCACGATGAAGTCATGAGTTCAATCCAAAACGGTCGCTACATTTCTGAAAAGTACTAATGGGCCCAAAACGGACGCCGTTTTCAAAAGTTACACTCGATTCTTCGAACGAGGAAAATTCGAGCGCTCCAAATATGCAAGTGCTCATTCTTTCGAAAAATGGCCGAAATCCCTCTTACGTCACGATGAAGTGCTGAGTTCAATCCAAAACAGTCGCTACTTTTCCAAAAAGTACTCATGGGCCCAAACCTGACACTGTGTGCAAAAGTTACGCTCAATTCTTCTTACGTCGACAATCCAAGAGTCCCAAATATGCAAGTGCTCATTCTTTCGAAAAATGGCCGTAATCCCTCGTACGTCACGATGAAGTGGTGAGTTCAATCCAAAACGGTCGCTACATTTCCAAAAAGTATTTATGTGCCGAAAATGGACACCGTGTGCAAAATTTACGCTCAATTCTTCGTACGCCGACAATCCGAGCATTCCAAATTTGAAAGTGCTCATTCTTTTGAAAAATGGTTGAAATCCCTCGTACGTCATGATGAAGTGGTGAGTTCAATCCAAAATGGTCGCTATATTTCCAAAAAGTACTTATGGGCCCAAAACGTACACCGTGTGCAAAAGTTACGCTCAATTCTTCTTACGCCGACAATCCAAGCGTTCCAAATATGCAATTGCTCATTCTTTAGAAAAATGGTCAAAATTCCGTATACGTCACGATGAAGTGGTGAGTTCAATCCGAAAAGGTCGCTACATTTCCAAAAAGTACTTATGGGCCCAAAACGGACACCGTGTGCAAAAGTTACGCTCAATTCTTCTTATGCTGACAATCCAAGCGTTCCAAATATGCAAGTGCTCATTCTTTCGAAAAATGGCCGAAATCCCTCATACGTCACGATGAAGTGGTGAGTTCTATCCAAAAGGGTTGCTACGTTTCCAAAAAGTACTTATGTGCCCAAAAAGGACAACACGTGCAAAAGTTACGCTCAATTCTTTGTACGCCGACTCTCCAAGCGTTCCAAATATGCAAGTGCTCATTCTTTCTAAAGATGGCTAAAATCCCTCGTACGTCACGATGAAGTCGTGAGTTCAATCCAAAATGGTCGCTACATTTCTGAGAAGTACTTATGGGCCAAAAACGGACGCCGTTTTCAAAAGTTACACTCGTTTCTTCGAACGCGGACAATCGAAGCTCTCCAAATATGCAAGTGCTCATTCTTTCGAAAAATGGCCGAAATTCCTCATACGTCACGACGAAGTGGTGAATTCCATCCAAAACGGTCGCTACATTTCCAAAAAGTACTTATGTGCCCAAAAAGGACAACACGTGCAAAAGTTACGCTCAATTCTTCGTACATCGACTCTCCAACCGTTCCAAATATACAAGTGCTCATTCTTTCTAAAAATGGCTGATATCCCTCGTACATCACGATGAAGTTGTGAGTTCAATCCAAAACGGTCTCTACATTTCCAAAAAGTACTTATGGGCCCCAAACGGACACCGTGTGCAAAAGTTACGCTCAATTCTTGGTACGCCGACCCTCCAAGCGTTTCAAATATGCAAGTGCTCATTCCTTCGAAAAATGGCTAAAATCCCACATATGTCACGACGAAGTGGTGAGTTCAATCCAAAATGGTCGCTACATTTCCAAAAAGTACTTACGGGCCCAAAACGGACACCTTGTGCAAAAGTTACGCTCAATTCTTCGTACGCCAACAATTCAAGCATTCCAAATTTGAAAGTGCTCATTCTTTCGAAAAATGGCCAAAATCCCTCGTACGTCACGATGAAGTGGTGAGTTCAATC
>NW_019267827.1:0-5341 GCF_002742605.1 Olea europaea var. sylvestris
GGCAATTTTGTCATTTTTCGCGACGGTGTCGAAATGGGCCGAAATTTGGCAGGTTGATTAGAAACTGCCCACGAAATTGGACTCGGGGCACAGAGCCGGGATCACGGGTTTTTAGCCAAAATCCTTTTTGTTTGGGCCTCTGAATAATTAATTTCGTATTAATTATGTGAGGTTGAAGAAGTGCTGGACAGAAAATTACACAAAGCAAAATCGCACTTGGAGCAATTTTGTCGTTTGTCGCGATAGTGTGGAAATGTGACGAAATTTTGTAGGTTGATTGGAAACAACCCGTGAAATTGGACTCGGGGCACAGACTCGGGATCACGGGATTTTAGCCAAATTCCATCATTTGGGGCTCCGAATAATTAATTTTCGTATTAATTATGTCAGGTTGAAAAAGTGCTGGACCGAAAATTAACCAAGCAATACCGCACCAGGGGCAATTTTATCATTTGTCGCGACGGTGTCGGAATAGGCCGAATTTTTGCAGGTTGATTGGAAACGGCTCGAGAAATTGGACTCGGGGCATAGACCCAGGATCACGGGATTCTAGCCAAATTCCTTCGTCTGGGCCTCCGAATAATTAAGTTCCTCATAAATTATGTCAGGTTGAAGTAGTACTGGACAGAAAATTAACTAAGCAAAACCGCACCAGGGGCAGTTTTGTCATTTGTCGCGACGGTGTCGCAATGGGCCAAAATTTGGCAGGTTGATTGGAAACGGCCCGCGAAATTAGACTCGGGGTACAAATCTGGGATCACGAGATTTTAGTCAAATTCCTTCGTTTGGGACTCCGAACAATTAATTTCCGTATTAATTATGTCAGGTTGAAGAAGTGCTGGACAGAAAATTAACAAAGCAAAACTGTAATAGGGCCAATTTTGTCATTTGTCACGACGGTGTCCGAATGGACCAAAATTTGGCAGGTCGATTGGAAACGACCCGCGAAATTGGACTCGTGGCACAGACTCGAGATCACGGGATTTTAACTAAATTTCTTCGTTTGGGCCTCCAAATAATTAATTTCCTTATAAATTATGTCAGGTTGAAGTGCTGGATAGAAAATTAAGAAAGCAAAACCTCACTAGTGGCAATTTTGTCACTTGTCGCGACGGTGTCGGAATGGGCCAAAATTTGGTAGATTGGTTAGAAACGGCCCACGAAATTGGACTCGATGCACAGACCCGGTATCACACGATTTTAGCTAAATTCCTTCTTTTGGGCCTCCGAATAATTAATTTCCGTATTAATTATGTCAGGTTGAAGAAGTGCTGGAAAGAAAATTAACAAAGAAAAACCGCACCAGGGGCTAGTTTGTCATTTGTCGCGACGGTGGAGGAATGGGCCGAATTTGGTATGTCGATTGTAATTGGCCTGCGAAATATGACTCATGGCACAGAACTGGGATCACGGGATTTTAGCCAAATTCCTTTGTTTGGGCCTCCGAATAATTTATTTTCGTACTAATTATATCAGGATGAAGAAGTTTTGGACAGAAAATTAACAAAGCGAAACCACACCAGGGCAATTTTGTTATTTGTCGCGACATTGTCGGAATGGGCCGAAATTTGGCAGGTTGATTGGAAACGGCCAGGGAAATTGGACTCGGGGCTCAGACCCGGGATCACGGGATTTTAGCCAAATTCCTTGGTTTGGGCCTCCAAATAATTAATTTCCTTATTAATTATGTCAGGTTGAAGAAGTGCTAGACAGAAAATTAACAAAGCAAAACCGCACTAGGGGCAATTTTGCCATTTGTCGTGACGTTGACGGAAGGGCCGAATTTTTCCAGGTTGACTGGAAACGACCTGCAAAATTGGACTCGGGGCACACATCCCGGATCACGGGATTTTAGCCAAATTCCTTCGTTTGGGCCTCCGAATAATTAATTTTCGTATTAATTATGTCAGGTTGAAGTAGTGCAGGACAGAAAATCAACATAGAAAAATCACACCAGGGGCAATTTTATCATTTGTCGCGAAGGTGTCGGAATTGGCCGGAGTTTAGCAGGTTGATTGGAAACAGCCCATGAAATTGGGCTCGATAAACAGACCTAGAATCACGGGATTTTAGCCAAATTCCTTCGTTTGGGCCTCCGAATAATTAATTTTCGTATTAAATATGTCAGGTTGAAGAAGTGCTGGATAGAAAATTAACAAAGCAAAACCACACCAGGGGCAATTTTGTCATTTGTCGCGACGGTGTCAGAATGGGCCGAAATTTGGCAGGTTGATTGGAAACGGCCCTCAAAATTGGAATTGGGGCTCAGACCCGGGCTCATGGGATTTTAGCCAAATTTCATCATTTGGGCCTCCAAATAATTAATTTTCGTATTAATTATGTCCGGTTGAAGAAGTGCTGGACAGAAAATTAACAATGAAAAATCGCACCAGGGCCAATTTTGTCATTTTTCGCGACGGTGTCGAAATGGGCCGAAATTTGGCAGGTTGATTAGAAACTGCCCACGAAATTGGACTCGGGGCACAGAGCCGGGATCACGGGATTTTAGCCAAAATCCTTTTTGTTTGGGCCTCCGAATAATTAATTTCATATTAATTATGTGAGGTTGAAGAAGTGCTGGACAGAAAATTACACAAAGCAAAATCGCACTAGGAGCAATTTTGTCGTTTGTCGCGATAGTGTGGAAATGTGACGAAATTTTGTAGGTTGATTGGAAACAACCCGTGAAATTGGACTCGGGGCACAGAGCCGGGATCACGGGATTTTAGCCAAAATCCTTTTTGTTTGGGCCTCCGAATAATTAAGTTCCTCATAAATTATGTCAGGTTGAAGTAGTACTGGACAGAAAATTAACTAAGCAAAACCGCACCAGGGGCAGTTTTGTCATTTGTCGCGACGGTGTCGGAATAGGCCGAATTTTTGCAGGTTGATTGGAAACGGCTCGAGAAATTGGACTCGGGGCATAGACCCGGGATCACGGGATTCTAGCCAAATTCCTTCGTCTGGGCCTCCGAATAATTAAGTTCCTCATAAATTATGTCAGGTTGAAGTAGTACTGGACAGAAAATTAACTAAGCAAAACCGCACCAGGGGCAGTTTTGTCATTTGTCGCGACAGTGTCGCAATGGGCCAAAATTTGGCAGGTTGATTGGAAACGGCCCGCGAAATTAGACTCGGGGTACAAATCTGGGATCACGAGATTTTAGTCAAATTCCTTCGTTTGGGACTCCGAACAATTAATTTCCGTATTAATTATGTCAGGTTGAAGAAGTGCTGGACAGAAAATTAACAAAGCAAAACTGTAATAGGGCCAATTTTGTCATTTGTCACGACGGTGTCCGAATGGACCAAAATTTGGCAGGTCGATTGGAAACGACCCGCGAAATTGGACTCGTGGCACAGACTCGAGATCACGGGATTTTAACTAAATTTCTTCGTTTGGGCCTCCAAATAATTAATTTCCTTATAAATTATGTCAGGTTGAAGAAGTGCTGGATAGAAAATTAAGAAAGCAAAACCTAACTAGTGGCAATTTTGTCACTTGTCGCGACGGTGTCGGAATGGGCCAAAATTTGGTAGATTGGTTGGAAACGGGCCACGAAATTGGACTCGGGGCAAAGACCCGGGATCACGGGATTTTAGTCAAATTCCTTCGTTCGGGGCACGAATAATTAATTTTCGTATTAATTATGTCAGGTTGAAGAAGTTTTGGAGAGAAAATTAACAAAGAAAAATTGCACCAGGGGCAATTTTGTCATTTTTTGCGACGGAGTCGGAATGGGCCGAAATTTGGCGCGTTGATTGGAAATGGCCCACGAAATTGGACTCGGTGCACAGACCCGGTATCACGCGATTTTAGCTAAATTCCTTCGTTAGGGCCTCCAAATAATTAATTTTCGTATTAATTATGTCCGGTTGAAGAAGTGCTGGACAGAAAATTAACAATGAAAAATCGTACCAGGGGCAATTTTGTCATTTTTCGCGACGGTGTCCAAATGGGCTGAAATTTGGCAGGTTGATTGGAAACGGCCCACGAAATTGGACTCGGGGCACAGAGCCGGGATCACGAGTTTTTAGCCAAAATCCTTTTTGTTTGGGCCTCCGAATAATTAATTTTCGTATTAATTATGTGAGGTTGAAGAAGTACTGGACAGAAAATTAACAAAGCAAAATCGCACCAAGAGCAATTTTGTCGTTTGTCGCGACAGTGTGGAAATGAGACGAAATTTTGTAGGTTGATTGGAAACAACCCGTGAAATTGGACTCGGGGCACAAACTCGGGATCACGGGATTTTAGCCAAATTCCTTCGTTTGGGGCTCCGAATAATTAATTTTCGCATTAATTATGTCAGGTTGAAAAAGTGCTAGACCGAAAATTAACAAAGCAATACCGCACCAGGGGCAATTTTGTCATTTGTCACGACGGTGTCAGAATGGGCCGAATTTTTGCAGGTTGATTGGAAACGGCTCGAGAAATTGGACTCGGGGCATAGACCCGGGATCACGGGATTCTAGCCAAATTCCTTCGTCTGGGCCTTCGAATAACTAATTTCCTCACAAATTATGTCAGGTTGAAGAAGTGCTGGACAGAAAATTAACTAAGCAAAATCGCATCAGGTGCAATTTTGTCATTCGTCGCGACGGTGTCGCAATGGGCCAAAATTTGGCAGGTTGATTGGAAATTAGACTCGAGGTACAAATCCGGGATCACGAGATTTTAGCCAAATTCCTTCGTTTAGGCCTCCGAACAATTAATTTCCGTATTAATTATGTCAGGTTGAAGAAGTGCTGGATAGAAAATTAACAAAGCAAAACTGCAATAGGGCTAATTTTATCATTTCTCACGACAGTGTCCGAATGGGCCAAAATTTTGCAGGTCGATTGGAAACGGCCCGCGAAATTGGACTCGTGGCATAGACCCGGGATCACGGGATTTTAACCAAATTTCTTCGTTTGGGCCTCCAAATAATTAATTTCCTTGTAAATTATGTTAGGTTGAAGAAGTGCTGGATAGAAAATTAACAAAGCAAAACCTCACTAGTGGCAATTTTGTCACTTGTCGCGACGGTGTCGGAATGGGCCGAAATTTGGTAGATTGGTTGGAAACGGCCCACGAAATTGGACTCGGGGCAAAGACCCGAGATCACGGGATTTTAGTCAAATTCCTTCGTTCGGGGCACCGAATAATTAATTTTCGTATTAATTATGTCAGGTTGAAGAAGTTTTGGAGAGAAAATTAACAAAGAAAAATCGCACCAAGGGCAATTTTGTCATTTTTTGCGACGGAGTCAGAATGAGCCGAAATTTGGCGCATTGATTGGAAATGGCCCGCGAAATTGGACTCGGTGCACAGACCCGGTATCACACGATTTTAGCTAAA
>NW_019267828.1:0-2815 GCF_002742605.1 Olea europaea var. sylvestris
AATTTGACAGCTTGATCGGAAACAAGAATCGCGCCGGGGGAATTTCGTCATTTTTCGCGACGGTGTCGGAATGGGCTGAAATTCGGCATGTTGAAGGGAAACAAAAATCGCTCCCGGTGCAATTTCGTCATTTTTCGCGACGGTGTCGGAATGGGCTGAAATTTGGCATGTTGAAGGGAAACAAGAATCGCTCCGGGTGCAATTTCGTCATTTTTCGCGACGGTGTCGGAATGGGCTGAAATTTGGCATGTTGAAGGGAAACAAAAATCGCTCCGGGTGCAATTTCGTCATTTTTCGTGACGGTGTCGGAATGGGCTAAAATTTGGCCGGTTGATCGGAAACAAAAATCACGACGGGGGCAATTTTGTCGTTTTTCGCGACGGTGCCGGAATAGGCCAAAATTTGGCAGGTTGATTGGAAACAAAGACTGCGCTGGGGCGATTTCGACATATTTCGCGACGGTGTCGGAATGGTCTTAAATTTGGCAGGCTGATTGGAAACAAAAATCGCGCCGGGGGTAATTTCGTCATTTTTCGTGAAAGTGTCGGAATGGGCTGAAATTTGGCAGGTTGATTGGAAACAAAAATCGCGCCGAGGGGAATTTCGTCATTTTCGTGACGGTGTCGGAATCGGCTAAAATTTGACAGATTGATCGGAAACAAAAATGGCGCCAGGGTCAATTTCGTCACTTTCCGCGACGATGTCGGAGTGGGCTAACATTCGACAGATTGATCGGAAACAAAAATTGCGCCGGGGGCAATTTCGTCATTTTTCGCGACGGTGTCGGAATGGGCTCAAATTTGACAGGTTGATCGGAAACAAAAATCGCGCCGGAGGGCAATTTCTTCATTTTTCGCGACGGTGTCGGAATGGGCTCAAATTTGACAGGTTGATCGGAAACAAAAATCGCGCCGGAGGGCAATTTCTTCATTTTTCGCGACGGTGTCGGAATGGGCTCAAATTTGACAGGTTGATCGGAAACAAAAATCGCGCCGGGGGCAATTTCGTCATTTTTCGCGACGGTTCGGAATGGGCTGAAATTTGGCAGGTTGATTGGAAACAAAAATCGCGCCGGGGGCAATTTCGTCATTTTTCGCGACGTTGTTGGAATGGGCTAAAATTTGACAGGTTGATCGGAAACAAAAATCCTGCCGGGGCAATTTCGTCATTTTTCGTGACGGTGTCGGAATGGGCTGAAATTTGGCAGGTTGATAGGATACAAAAATCGCGACGGGGGCAATTTCGTCATTTTTCGCGACGGTGTCGGAATGGGCTAAAATTTGACAGCTTGATCGGAAACAAAAATCGCGCGGGGGCAATTTCGTCACTTTTCGCGACGGTGTCGGAATGGGCTAAAATTTGACAGATTGATCGGAAACAAAAATCGCGCCGGGGGCAATTTTGTATTAATTTTTCGCGACGGTGTCGGAATGGGCTGAAATTTGACTGGTTGATCGGAAACAAAAATCGCGACGGGGGCAATTTTGTCATTTTTCGCGACGGTGCCGGAATGGGCTAAAATTTGGCAGGTTGATCGGAAACAAAAATCGCGACGGGGGCAATTTTGTCATTTTTCGCGACGGTGCCGGAATGGGCTAAAATTTGGCAGGTTGATCGGAAACAAAAATCGCGACGGGGGCAATTTTGTCATTTTTCGCGACGGTGCCGGAATGGGCTAAAATTTGGCAGGTTGATCGGAAACAAAAATCGCGACGGGGGCAATTTTGTCATTTTTCGCGACGGTGCCGGAATGGGCTAAAATTTGGCAGGTTGATCGGAAACAAAAATCGCGACGGGGGCAATTTTGTCATTTTTCGCGACGGTGCCGGAATGGGCTAAAATTTGGCAGGTTGATCGGAAACAAAAATTGCGCCGGGGGCAATTTCGTCATTTTTCGCGACGGTCTCGGAATGGGCTGAAATTTTGCAGGTATCATCGGAAACAAAAATCGCGCCGGGGGCAATTTCGTCATTTTTCACGACGGTGTCGGAATGGGTTAAATTTTGATACACTGATCGGAAACAAAAATCGCGCGGGGGGCAATTTCGTCATTTTTCGCGACGGTGTCGGAATGGTCTAAAACTTGACAGCTTGATCGGAAACAAAAATCGCGGCGGGGGCAAATTCGTTATTTTTCGCGACGGTGTCGGAATGGGCTGAAATTTGGCATGTTGAAGGGAAACAAAAATCGAGCCGGGTGCAATTTCGTCATTTTTCGCGACGGTGTTGGAATGGGCTAAAATTTTGGCAGGTTGCTTGGAAACAAAAATCGCGACGGGGGCAATTTTGTCATTTTTCGCGACGGTGCCGGAATGGGCTAAAATTTGGCAGGTTGATCGGAAACAAAGACTGCGCTAGGGGCGATTTCGACATTTTTCACGACGGTGTCGGAATGGTCTTAAATTTGGCAGGCTGATTGTAAACAAAAATCGCGCCGGGGGCAATTTCGTCATTTTTCACGACTGTGTCGGAATGGGCTGAAATTTGGCAGGTTGAATGGAAACAGAAATCGCGCCGAGGGCAATTTCGTCATTTTCGAGACGGTGTCGGAATGGGCTAAAATTTGACAGACTGATCGGAAATAAAATGGCGCCAGGGGCAATTTCGTCATTTTTCGCGACGGTGTCGGAATGGGCTAAAATTTGATACAAAAATCGGAAACAAAAATCGCGCGGGGGGCAATTTCGTCATTTTTCGCGACGGCGTCGTAATGGGCTAAAATTTGACAGCTTGATCGGAAACAAAAATCGCGCCGGGGGCAATTTCGTCATTTTTCACGACGGTGTCGCAATGGGCTGAAATTTGGCATGTTGAA
>NW_019267828.1:2972-5340 GCF_002742605.1 Olea europaea var. sylvestris
TTTCGCGACGGTGTCGGAATGGGCTAAAATTTGACAGATTGATCGGAAACAAAAATCGCGCCGGGGGCAATTTCTTCATTTTTCGCGACGGTGTCGGAATGGGCTAATTTTTGATACATTGATCGGAAACAAAAATCGCGCCGGGGGCAATTTCGTCATTTTTCGCGACGGTGTCGGAATGGGCTAAAATTTTACAGCTTGATTGGAAACAAGAATCGCGCCGGGGGCAATTTCGTCATTTTTCGCGACGGTGTCGGAATGGGCTGAAATTTGGCATGTTGAAGGGAAACAAAAATCGCTCCGGATGCAATTTCGTCATTTTTCGCGACGGTGTCGGAATGGGCTAAAATTTGGCAGGTTGATCGGAAACAAAAATCACGACGGGGGAAATTTTGTCATTTTTCGCGACGGTGCCGGAATGGGCCAAAATTTGGCAGGTTGATCGGAAACAAAGACTGCGCTGGGGCGATTTCGACATATTTCGCGACGGTGTCGGAATGGTCTTAAATTTGGCAGGCTGATTGGAAATAAAAATCGCGCCGGGGGCAATTTCGTCATTTTTCGTGAAAGTGTCGGAATGGGCTGAAATTTGGCAGGTTGATTGGAAACAAAAATCGCGCCGGGGGGAATTTCGTCATTTTCGTGACGGTGTCGGAATGGGCTAAAATTTGACAGATTGATCGGAAACAAAAATGGCGCCAGGGACAATTTCGTCACTTTTCGCGACGATGTCGGAATGGGCTAAAATTCGACAGATTGATCGGAAACAAAAATTGCGCCGGGAGCAATTTCGTCATTTTTTGCGACGGTGTCGGAATGGGCTGAAATTTGGCAGGTTGATCGGAAACAAAAATGGCGCCAGGGGCAATTTCGTCATTTTTCGTGACGGTGTCGGAATGGGCTAAAATTTGATACAAAAATCGGAAACAAAAATCGCGCGGGGGGCAATTTCGTCATTTTTCGCGACGGCGTCTTAATGGGCTAAAATTTGACAGCTTGATCGGAAACAAAAATCGCGCCGGGGGCAATTTCGTCATTTTTCGCGACGGTGTCGCAATGGTTTGAAATTTGGCATGTTGAAGGGAAACAAAAATCGAGCCGGGTGCAATTTCGTCATTTTTCGCGACGGTGTTGGAATGGGCTAAAATTTGGCAGGTTGATCGGAAACAAAAATCGCGACGGGGGTAATTTTGTCATTTTTCGCAATGGTGTCGGAATGGGCTAAATTTTGATACATTGATCGGAAACAAAAATCGCGCCGGAGGGCAATTTCTTCATTTTTCGCGACGGTGTCGAAATGGGCAGAAATTTGGCAGGTTGATTGGAAACAAAAATCGCGCCGGGGGCAATTTCGTCATTTTTCGCGACGTTGTCGGAATGGTCTAAAATTTGACAGGTTGATCGGAAACAAAAATCGTGCCGGGGCAATTTCGTCATTTTTCGGGACAGTGTCGGAATGGGCTAAAATTTGTCAGGTTGATAGGATACAAAAATCGCGACGTGGGCAATTTCGTCATTTTTCGCGACGATGTCGGAATGGGCTCAAATTTGACAGGTAGATCGGAAACAAAAATCGCAACGGGGGCAATTTCGTCATTTTTCGCGACGCTGTCGGAATGGGCTGATATTTGGTAGGTTGATCGGAAACAAAAATCGCGCCGGGGTTAATTTCATCATTTTTCGCAATGGTGTCGGAGAGGGCTAAATTTTGATACATTGATCGGACACAAAAATCGCGCCGGGGGCAATTTCGTCATTTTTCGTGACGGTGTCGGAGTGGGCTAAAATTTGACAGCTTGATTGGAAACAAGAATCGCGTCGGGGGCAATTTCGTCATTTTTCACGACGGTGTCGGAATGGGCTGAAATTTGGCATGTTGAAGGGAAACAAAAATCGCGCCGGGGGTAATTTCGTCATTTTTCGGGACTGTATCGGAAAGGGCTAAAATTAGGCAGGTTGATCGGAAACAAAAATCACGACGGGGGAAATTTTGTCATTTTTCGCGACGGTGTCGGAATGGGCTGAAATTTGGCAGGTTGATCGGAAACAAAGATTGCGCTGGGGTGATTTCGACATTTTTAACGACGGTGTCGGAATGGGCTGAAATTTTGCAGGTTGATGGGAAACGAAAATCGCGCCGGCTGCAATTTCGTCATTTTTCGAGACGGTGTCGGAATGGGCCAAAATTTGACAGGTTGATAGGAAACAAAAATCGCGCCGGGGCAATTTCGTCATTTTCGTGACGGTGTCGGAATGGGCTAAAATTTGACAGATTGATCGGAAACAAAATCGCGGCGGGGGCAATTTCGTCATTTTTCGCGACGGTGTCGGAATGGGCTGAAATTTGGCAGGTTGATAGGATACAAAA
>NW_019267829.1:0-412 GCF_002742605.1 Olea europaea var. sylvestris
CCAAAACGGTTTCTACATTTCCAAAAAGTACTTATGGTCCCAAAACGAAACCCGGGTGCAAAAGTTGCGCTCAATTCTTCGTACGTCGACAATCCAGGCGTTCCAAATATGCACGTGCTCACTCTTTCGAAAAATGGCCGAAATCCCTCATACGTCACGACGAAGTTGTGAGTTAAATCCAAAATGGTTGCTACATTTCCAAAAAGGACTTACGGGCCCGAAACGGACACCGTGTGAAAAAGTTACGCTCAAATCTTCGTACGCCGACAATCCAAGCGTTCCAAATATGCAAGTGCGTACACTTTCAAAAAATGACCGAAATCCCTCATACGTCATGACGAAGTTGTGAGTACAATCCAAAACGGTCGCTACATTTCCAAAAAGTACATACGGGCCCAAAACGGACACCGTG
>NW_019267829.1:737-5340 GCF_002742605.1 Olea europaea var. sylvestris
CGAAGTGGTGAGTTCAATCCAAAACGGTCGCTACATTTCCAAAAAGTACTTACGGGCCCAAAACGGACACCGGGTGCAAAAGTTACGCTCAATTCTTCATACGCCGACAATCCAGGCGTTCTAAATAAGCAAGTGCTCATTCTTTCGAAAAATGGCCAAAATCCCTCGTAAGTCACGATGAAGTTGTGAGTTCAATCCGAAACGGTCGCTACATTTCCAAAAAGCACTTATGGTCCCAAAACGGACACCGGGTGCAAAAGTTGCGCTCAATTCTTCGTACGTCGACAATCCAGGCGTTTAAAATATGCAAGTGCTCATTCTTTCGAAAAATGGCTGAAATTCCTCGTACGTCACGACGAAGTTTTGAGTTCAATCCAAATTGGTCGCTACATTTCCAAAAAGTACTTATGGTCTAAAATGGACACCGGGTGCAATAGTTACGCTCAATCATTCATACGCCGACAATCCAAGCGTTCCAAATATGCAAGTGCTCATTCTTTCGAAAAATGGCAAAAATCCCTCATACGTCACGACGAAGTTGTGAGTTAAATCCAAAACGGTTGCTACATTTCCAAAAAGGACTTACGGGCCCAAAACGGACACCGGGTGCAAAAGTTACGCTCAATTCTTCCTACGCCGCCAATCAAAGCGTTCCAAATATGCAAGTGCTCACACTTTCGAAAAATGACCGAAATCCCTCATACGTCACGACGAAGTGGTAAGTTCAATCCAAAACGGTCGCAACATTTCCAAAAAGTACTTATGGGCCCAAAACGGACACCGTGTGCAAAAGTTACGCTCAATTCTTCGCACGCCGACAATCCAAACGTTCCAAATATGCAAGTGCTTACACTTTCGAAAAATGGCCAAAATCTCTCATACGGCACGACGAAGTGGTGAGTTCAATCCAAAACGATCGCTACATTTCCAAAAAGTACTTCTGGTCCCAAAACGGACGCCGGGTGTAAAAGTTGCGCTCAATTCTTCGTACGTCGACAATCCAGGCATTCCAAATATGCAAGTGCTCACACTTTCAAAAAATGGCCAAAATCCCTCATACGTCATGGCAAAGTGGTGAGTTCAATCCAAAACGGCAGCTACATTTCCAAAAAGTACTTACGGGCCCCAAACGGACACCGTGTGCAAAAGTTACGCTCAATTCTTCGTACGCTGACAATCCAAACGTTCCAAATAGGCAAGTCCTCACACTTTTGAAAAATGGCCGAAATCCGTCATACGTCACGACGAAGTGGTGAGTTCAATCCAAAACGATCGCTACATTTCCAAAAAGTACTTATGGGCCGAAAACGGATATCGTGTGCAAAAGTTACGCTCAATTCTTCGTACGCTGACAATCCAAACGTTCCAAATAGGCAAGTCCTCACACTTTTGAAAAATGGCCGAAATCCGTCATACGTCACGACGAAGTGGTGAGTTCAATCCAAAACGGTCGCTACATTTCCAAAAAGTACTTACGGGCCCAAAACGGACACCGTGTGCAAAAGTTACGCTCAATTCTTCGTACGCCGAGAATCCAAACGTTCCAAATAGGCAAGTCCTCACACTTTTGAAAAATGGCCGAAATCCCTCATACGTCACGACGAAGTGGTGAGTTCAATCCAAAACGGTCGCTACATTTTCGAGAAGTACTTACGGGCCAAAAACGGACACCGTGTGCAAAAGTTACGCTCAATTCTTCGTACGCCGACAATCCAAGCGTTCCAAATATGCAAGTGCTTACACTTTCAAAAAATTGCCGAAATCCCTCAGACGTCACGACAAAGTGGTGAGTTCAATCAAAAACAGTCGCTACATTTCCAAAAAGGACTTGCGGGCCCAAAACGGACACCGGGTGCAAAAGTTACGCTCAATTCTTCGTACACCGACAATCCAAGCGTTCCAAATATGCAAGTGCTCACACTTTCAAAAAATGACTGAAATCCCTCATACGTCACGACGAAGTGGTGAGTTCAATCCAAAATGGTCGCTACATTTCCAAAAAGTACATACGGGCCCAAAACGGACTTCGTGTGCAAAAGTTGCGCTCAATTCTTCGCATGCCGACAATCCAAATGTTCCAAATATGCAAGTGCTCACACTTTCGAAAAATGGCCAAAATCCCTCATATGGCTCGACGAAGTGGTGAGTTCAATCCAAAACGGTTTCTACATTTCCAAAAAGTACTTATGGTCCCAAAACGAAACCCGGGTGCAAAAGTTGCGCTCAATTCTTCGTAAGTCGACAATCCAGGCGTTCCAAATATGCACGTGCTCATTCTTTCGAAAAATGGCCGAAATCCCTCATACGTCATGACGAAGTTGTGAGTTAAATCCAAAATGGTTGCTACATTTCCAAAAAGGACTTACGGGCCCGAAACGGACACCGTGTGCAATAGTTACGCTCAAATCTTCGTACGCCGACAATCCAAGCGTTCCAAATGTGCAAGTGCGTACACTTTCAAAAAATGACCGAAATCCCTCATACGTCATGACGAAGTGGTGAGTTCAATCCAAAACGGTCGCTACATTTCCAAAAAGTACATACGGGCCCAAAACGGACACCGTGCGCAAAATTTACGCTCAATTCTTCGTACGTCGACAATCCAAGCGTTCCAAATATGCATGTGCTCACACTTTCAAAAAATGGCTGAAATCCCTCATACGTCACGACGAAGTGGTGAGTTCAATCCAAAACGGTCGCTACATTTTCAAAAAGTACTTACGGGCCCAAAACAGACACCGTGTGCAAAAGTTACTCTCAATTCTTCGTACTCCGACAGTCCAAGCGTTCCAAATATGCAAGTGCTCACACTTTCGAAAAATGTCCGAAATCCCTCATACATCAAGACGAAGTGGTGAGTTCAATCCAAAACGGTCGCTACATTTCCAAAAAGTACTTACGGGCCCAAAACAGACACCGTGTGCAAAAGTTACGCTCAAATCTTCGTACGCCGACAATCCAAGCGTTCCAAATATGCAAGTGCGCACACTTTCAAAAAATGACCGAAATCCCTCATACGTCATGACGAAGTGGTGAGTTCAATCCAAAACGGTCGCTACATTTCCAAAAAGTACTTACGGGCCTAAAATGGACACCGTGTGCAAAAGTTACGCTCAATTCTTTACGACGACAATCCAAACGTTCCAAATATGCAAGTGCTCACATTTTCAAAAAATGGAAAAAATCCCTCATACGTCGCGACGAAGTGGTGAGTTCCATCCAAAACGGTCGCTACATTTCCAAAAAGTACTTATGGTCCAAAACGGACACTGTGTGCAAAAGTTACGCTCAATTCTTCGTACGTCGACAATCCAAGAGTTCCAAATATGCAAGTGCTCATTCTTTCGAAAAATGGTCGAAATCCCACGTACGTCACGACGAAGTTGTGAGTTCAATCCAAAACAGTCGCTACATTTCCAAAAAGTACTTATGGTCCCAAAACGGACACTGTGTGCAAAAGTTACGCTCAATTCTTCGTACGCCAACAATCCAAGCGTTCCAAATATGCAAGTGCTCATTATTTCGAAAAATGGCCAAAATCCCTCGTACTTCACGACGAAGTTGTGAGTTAAATCTAAAACGGTTGCTACATTTCCAAAAAGGACTTACGGGCCCGAAACGGACACCGGGTGCAAAAGTTACGCTCAATTCTTCGTACGCCGACAATCCAAGCGTTCCAAATATGCAAGTGCTCACACTTTCAAAAAATGATCGAAATCCCTCATACGTCATGACGAAGTGGCGAGTTCAATCCAAAACGGTCGCTACATTTCCAAAAAGTACATACGGGCCCAAAACGGACACAGCGTGCAAAAGTTGCGCTCAATTCTTCGTACGCGAACAATCCAAACGTTCCAAATATACAAGTGCTCACAATTTCGAAAAATGGCCAAAATCCCTCATACGTCATGACGAAGTGGTGAGTTCAATCCAAAACGGTTGCTACATTTCCAAAAAGTACTACGGTCCCAAAACGAACCCCGAGTGCAAAAGTTGCGCTCAATTCTTCGTACGTCGACAATCCAGGCGTTCCAAATATGCAAGTGCTCATTCTTTCGAAAAATGGCCAAAATCCCTCATACGTCACAACGAAGTTGTGAGTTAAATCCAAAACGGTCGCTACATTTCCAAAAAGGACTTACGGGCCCAAAACGGACACCGGGTGCAAAAGTTACGTTCAATTTTTGTACGTCGACAATCCAAGCGTTCAAAATATGCAAGTGCTCACAATTTCAAAAAATGACCGAAATCCCTCAGACGTCACGACAAAGTGGTGAGTTCAATCGAAAATGGTCGCTACATTTCCAAAAAGTACTTATGGGCCCAAAACGGACACCGGGTGCAAAAGTAACGCTCAATCCTTCATACGCCGACAATCCAGGCGTTCCAAATATGCAAGTGCTCATTCTTTCGAAAAATGGCCAAAATCCCTCGTACGTCACGATGAAGTTGTGAGTTCAATCCGAAACGGTCGCTACATTTCCAAAAAGTACTTATGATCCCAAAACGGACACCGGGGGGCAAAAGTTGCGCTCAATTCTTCGTACGTCGACAATCTAGGCGTTCCAAATATGCACGTGCTCATTCTTTCGAAAAATGGCCG
>NW_019267830.1:0-5340 GCF_002742605.1 Olea europaea var. sylvestris
AAAAATATAGAAAATAAAAAAAATTTAAATTAAAGTTCGAATTAGTGTCTAGAAAAAATAAAACCAAACTAATGCTCACTTCTAGGCAACGGCGTCAAAAACTTGTTCACGAAATTATTCTTTCGATTTATATCCACAAGTGTACGATTCGTGACAAGTAATATAGTGGAAAATTGAGTTCGAATATCGTCTCAAGGAGATTGATTTGGTTCAATGTTATTTATTCCAGACCTTAACTGAAACTAAATTTTGACAAGTGATTTTATAACCTAATCACTTCCTAACCTAAGCTAATTATGCAATTAATAGTGTAGGAAATGAACAAAATGCGAATTGATATTTAAATGAACTAAAATGCTATTAAATGTTGAGAATGCAATTTAATGTATTTAGAGATTGTATAGCACACCGGGATCACGAATTTCCAAGTAATATTCAATTTAACCCTAATTTCACAAATTGACAACACGATGAAATTTTGAAGAATCAATGCTCCTAAATCTATCCAACACTCTCTCTCGAGTAATGTTAAATCTCCCCCCATATATCACTAGCCCATATCTCTATGACGTGTGCAAATATACAAGAATGCATGTAGTTTTGTGACCACTTAAAGATTCACGCAAAGCATAGCGATATATCTCTATCTCATATCAGACTCTACGATGATTTATACCTCATCGAACCAATTCTCCTTCTCTCAAATACAAGAAATAAGTTACCCAAACACACACAATTATGAGCCAATAATTGTGGAAGAAATTAAATGCATATAAACCATTCAAAATAATCAAATGTGTTTTAATATCAAAATATGAAACAAAGAAGTAAAATAACATTATAGGGTTCATCGATCCCCCAGTACATAAATATTTAGCCTAACATGGAAAAAATAACAGAATACATGATAATTTGAAGAAAAAGTATCACCGGGTTATGAATTCGCTTGAAATCTCGATGATCTTCGTGTAATTCCTTATTACTTTGGGTCAAAATCCTCTCTCCAAGATGTGTTTTCTTGCCTCTCAATGCGTTCTCCCTTGATATGACGACTTCTGGGGTATTTATATCAGCTCCCGATTAGGTTTCCATAAGAGTTTCACCGTGAGAAGGAAACCAGAAAATCGACTATGAAGTTATACTGTGTGGCAGCATGGTTATCAACCATGCAGTCGCATGGTTGAATCAAAACTGATGCTAGGATTCCCTGCTAGGGTGTGGTGGCCGCATGGAAATTCTACCATGCGATCGCATGGTTATGCCATTATTTTCACCAGATAGCTTTCAGTATTTTGGTCGTAATTTTCTTTACCCACCTCCGATTGAAGTGATTCAAACTACATTGGAAAGCTACTCAAAGATCTCTAATTTTGATAGAAATAGACTTTCTCAAATTCTAATGTTTAATATTCCAAAAATGGATCTCAACTAGAGACTAAAAATCCCGAGCATAGCTTTTTCGCCTAAAAGTTGATAAGTAATAATACTTCGACCATATTTCACCTCTTTGACTCCTTTCCTCATACAATTGACCTCTAACACTCTTGAATCTTCATTCCATCACCCATCTCATCTATGAATTATTTGTAACTTGGTCCTCAAACTTTAAATTTTTTCAACTTTAGTCCATTTTTGCTTGTTTCTTTTATTTTCATCATCCCATAATATCACCATATTGGTACTTAACTCATTCACTTTCCTTTGGACCATCTTTTGGATAATTGTACTTTCGTCCATAAACTTTTATTTTCTTTCATTTTGGTTCTTTTTTTTAATCTTTTCTCCTGAATCCCATCATATTCATCAATGTCAGCTACAGAACAAAGTTGCATGAAATTAAGCCACAATTCAAATACTTTACTCAGAAATAGTCAAGTTTTGTAGACTAAATAAGTGTGTAAAACATACTTATCAAACCCCCAAACTTGAACTATTGTTTGTCCTCAAACAAGATAATGACCTAACTCTACACAAAACATGGCTTGACAACTTACCGTGTCTCAGGATTGGAATTAAGTAATCAACAAAGGAAATAGTTTCAATAGTGCAAGAATAAAATCAACCTTTACTTGTTGAATGCATACTCGACATGTGTGTGCTCTCATGCCAACATATTGAGCTCATGATGTATTAAGCGCGACCTAAAATGATCTGATATATCCTTACCTTGCTCGAGAGATACACACTCCCCAAACTTAGTCTTTTCACTCAATTATCTCGAGGTGTGTTCTAAAGTTAGGAGTTTAAGTACCTACAGTCCTTACCCTCTCTTAGCTTGGATAAATCTCACTACTGCAGGTTTATATGTCAACAAGTAAAGGCTCTTCTGGTTTTGATTGCTTTGACCCTTGAGATTAAACTAAGTTACTAACCTCGCATTAAAGTTGTAGTTTCATCAACCAAATGTCCAAGGGCTTTCTTCATGTTACTGTGTGTTTTTTTTCCTTTTTCTTTATTATTATTATTATTATTTTGTCATTTTTTTATTTGCTTTCTATATAACCCCTGTAATGAGCTTTAGGCCGATGACTCCCAAGTCAGTTAGCTTTAGAGCATCAGGTTTTAGACCTTTGCATGTTTATTCACTCGAGTTATAAAAGGTTCGATCACATGACTTTTTATTGACTTATCTCCCTTTTGTTTTCTATATAACCCCTTTAGCGAGTTTTGAGTTGGTGACTCCCAGACCAGTTGGCCCTAGGGCACCAAGTTTTTAAATACCCTTATAGGCTTACTTTCTCGAGTCATAAAGGCTTGGGAAGAAGTGTTATTTTTGCATAAATTAGTTTATGCCCCTTTTTATTTTTCTAGACATTCAATTTCCAAAACTTACCCTCAACTTAAAAATTTTACCTAATTTTCACCTTATTGGTCTAAGCAATCCACACAATATAATTTCATGCACGGAGCTTCTACCTATCTCTAAATTTCCCTGTAATTGATCAACCATCTCCAAACATTCCTAAAATGGTTATTGGTCAACACAATAGAGGTTTTCTCAGTTTCTCTTACTTCATTCAATAACCCAATCACTTACCAACATGTAAAGCATGAGTGTGTGCATAAGGGTTGTCAAGTACCACATCAACAAATTTCGATTATTCAACTTCTGCACCATATCACAGTTAACAATATCTTTTCCATTAATCTCATCATGGTCGGCAAGGCTATCAAGCACACAAAATAAGAAATACAGTAAAATGAAGAACCTGTGCAAATTTTTTTTTATAACACTCAACAAGCACACAAAATGCAACAATTAAATAAATGTATTGATGGAATATGAATAATACATGAAAAATAGATGCATAAATCTTGATGACACATTTATATCAAATTATGTCACCTTTTCCCAAACTTATACATAACCTTGCCCTCATTGTTGAAATAAAGTAGAAGTTCAAATACGTATAATTGAATGACAAAATAAATTGAAAGCACAAGAAATTGGGTAACTAGTACTCCCCTGATCAGTATGGAGGTGGTGGAAAATTGGGCCTGCAATGCCATATGTGGAACCAACCTTCTCCTTTCCTGTTGAGGTCTTCCTGGCAACATCCTGCAAAAGTGCAAAGTATGTGTATTATAACTCATGGTGATAATTGATGAAGTAGGGTGTGCATGAAGGAATCCATGTGATGCACCATTCTTCCAAACTTATTTCAAGGTGCATGTGTACACTATTAGCGTGCAAGATGCATAAATTATGTTTCAACATAGAGTTCATATCACAAAAATGTTAACCACCACGAAACTTAGTTCTAAACATGCATTTTGTTCCATTTGACCCATGACTGACTAAAACAGGACTTCAACCTCATGACTCGTGCTCAATGAATAGGGATTTGTGTGGATTGTGCTTAGGCTATTTATTGACTTGCATGGACGAACGATGACCTAAACTATAAACAATGTTGAAAAATTGAAAAACTCCTAGACTAATGCAAAACAAAATAAATAAAGGGTAGAAACATTGGGTTGCCTCCCAACCAGCGCTATTTTATAATCGATAGCTTGACTTTTGGACAGGTATTTTATGGCACTTTAAATATGGCTTGGGAGGTCCTGCATAGTTTGCTCAATATGGTCTTGTTCCGCACTGCAGTTAGCCTCCGAATTTCATCCCTATCCTTCTCCAAGTGGTTTGACTTTCTCTCCTCATCCGTATGTAATTCCACATTGAATGCCTTAATCTCCTTTGAATTAGTAAGAGTGGATGGAGAGTGTACTACACAAGCCACATAAACGTCTGGCTGTTTCTTCAACTCAAAATTATAGGGGATTCCTATGTCAACCACCTCAATCTGGAAACAGCTTTCAGGCTCGTTGGGGGTAATTTATTACCCTGAAAACATTAAAAGAAACTTGCTCCTTCCCCAGCCTCAGAGTTAATTGTCCTTGTTGCACATCTATGAGGGCTCTTGTAGTAACCAAAAATGGTCGTCGCAATATGATAGGCATGTCCTTGTCTTTTTCCATATCCAAAATCAAGAAGTCCACTGGGAATATGAGTTTATCCACTTTGACCAATACATATTCAATAATCCCTCGTGGATGTGTAAGTGATCAATCAGCCAGCTGTAGAGTTACTATGGTTGCCTTAGGCTCTCTCAATCCTAGTTTCCTGAAAATAAAGAGTGGCATCAAGTTAATACTCACAACTAGATCACACAATGCTTTATTAAAATACAAGTCACCAATTATGCAAGGGATTGTGAAACTCCTTGGATCTTTCAATTTTGGTGGGAGCTTTTTTTTGGATCCTGGGTTGTATTCTTTGGTTAACATTACCTATTCATATTCCTCTAGCTTGCGTTTATTTGTTAAGATGTCTTTTAAAAACTTGGCATAGCTAGGCATCTGGAGTAGTGCACTGATGAATGGGATGTTGATGTTGAGCTTTTTTGAAGATTTTGAGAAACTTCTTATATTGCTGCTTCATCTTGTGCTTCCTTATCCTCTAGGAAAATGGAATGGGTAGCTCATAGGGGTTAACTGGAATGGTTACCTTATCTCGTGACATCTCTGAACTCTCCTTTGGTGTGGATTCACTTGTCTACTCGTCTTGTGTTACAATCACTTCTTTTGTAGAAGGTGTTGTCTCATTGTTCACACCCGGCCTCTCAACGTGTCTTTTAGGTAGTTGCGCCCCACTTCAAGTTGTGATCGCTTGAACATGCCCCCTAGGATTTAATTCAATATTGCTTGGTAAAGTATTTGGTGCCCTTCTTATCATAGAAAGTGCTATATGTCCCATCTGCGTCTCTAGGTTCTTAATGGTAGTACCTTGATTTTGGAGAGTAGTTTCAGTTTTCCTTATGAACTGGTTATTTGCTTTCA
>NW_019267831.1:0-5339 GCF_002742605.1 Olea europaea var. sylvestris
CATTTTCAAAAGTTACGCTCGATTATTCTAACGCGGACAATCCAAGCGCTCCAAATATGCAGGTGCTCATTCTTTTGAAAAATTGTCTAAATCCCTCTTACATTACGACAAAGTGCTGAGTTCAATCCAAAACGGTCGCTGCATTTCCAAAAAGTACCTAAGGGCCCAAAACGGACACCGTGTGTAAAAGTTACGCTCAACTCCTCGTACGCCGACTCTCCAAGCATTCCAAATATGCAAGTGCGCATTCTTTTGAAAAATTGTCTAAATCCCTCTTACATTACGACAAAGTGCTGAGTTCAATCCAAAACGGTCGCTACATTTCCAAAAAGTACTTATAGACCCAAAACGAACACTGTACGCAAAAGTTAAGCTAAACTCTTCGTCCGTCGACTCTCCAAGCGCTCCAAATATGCAGGTGCTCATTCTTTTGAAAAATTGTCTAAATCCCTCTTACATTACGACAAAGTGCTGAGTTCAATCCAAAACGGTCGCTACATTTCCAAAAAGTACTTATGGGCCCAAAACGGACACGTGTGTTTAATCCAAAACGGTTGCTACATTTCCGAAAAGTACTTATGGGCCCAAAAAGGACGCCGTTTGCAAAAGTTACGCACAATTCTTCGAACGCCGACAATCCGAGCATTCCAAATTTGAAAGTGCTCATTCTTTCGAAAAATGACCAAAATCTCTCGTACGTCACAATGAAGTGGTGTGTTCAATCCAAAACGGTCGTTGCATTTCCAAAAAGTACTTATAGACCCAAAACGAACACTGTACGCAAAAGTTAAGCTAAACTCTTCGTCCGTCGACTCTCCAAGCGTTCCAAATATGCAAGTGCTCATTCTTTCGAAAAATGGCCAAAATACCTCGTACGCTATGACGAAGTGGTGAGTTCAATCCAAAACGGTCGCTACATTTCCAAAACGTACTTATGGGCCCAAAACGGACATCGTGTGCAAAAGTTACGCTCAATTCTTCGTCCGCCGACTCTCCAAGCGTTCTAAATATGCAAGTGCTCATTCTTTCGAGAAATGGCCAAAATCCCTCGTACGTCACGATGAAGTGGTGAGTTCAATCCAAAACAGTCGCTACATTTCCAAAAAGTACTTATGGGCCCAAAATGAACACCGTGTGCAAAAGTTACGCTCAATTCTTCGTACGCCGACTCTCCAAGGATTCCAAATATGCAAGTGCTCATTCTTTCCAAAAATGGCTGAAATCTCTTGTACGTCATGACGAAGTGGTGAGTTCAATCCAAAACGGTCGCTATATTTCCAAAAAGTACTTATGGGCCCAGAATGGACACCGTGTGCAAAACTTACGCTCAATTCTTCGTCCGTCGACTCTCCAAGCGTTCTAAATATGCAAGTGCTCATTCTTTCGAGAAATGGCCGAAATCCCTCGTACGCCACGACGAAGTCATGACTTCAATCCAAAACGGTCGCTGCATTTCCAAAACGTACTTATGGGCCCAAAACGGACACCGTGTGTAAAAGTTACGCTCAATTTTTCGTACGCCGACTCTCCAAGCATTCTAAATATGCAAGTGCTCATTCTTTCGAGAAATGGCCGAAATCCCTCGTACGCCACGACGAAGTCATGACTTCAATCCAAAACGGTCGCTGCATTTCCAAAACGTACTTATGGGCCCAAAACGGACACCGTGTGTAAAAGTTACGCTCAATTTTTCGTACGCCGACTCTCCAAGCATTCTAAATATGCAAGTGCTCATTCTTTCGAGAAATGGCCGAAATCCCTCGTACGCCACGACGAAGTCATGACTTCAATCCAAAACGGTCGCTACATTTCCAAAAATTACTTATGGGCCCAAAGCGGACACCGTGTGCAAAAGTTACGCTCAATTCTTCGTACGCCGTCTCTCCAAGCGTTTCAAATATACAAGTGCTCATTCTTTGGAAAAATGGCCAAAATACCTCGTACGTCACGATGAAGTGGTGAGTTCAATCCAAAACGGTCGCTGCATTTCCAAAACGTACTTATGGCCCCAAAACGGACATCGTGTGCAAAAGTTACGCTCAATTCTTCATCCGTCGACTCTCCAAGCGTTCTAAATATGCAAGTGCTCATTCTTTCGAGAAATGGCCAAAATCCCTCGTACGTTATGATGAAGTGGTGAGTTCAATCCAAAACGGTCGCTACATTTCGAAAAAGTACTTATGGGCCCGAAATGGACACCGTGTGCAAAAGTTACGCTCAATTCTTCGTACGCCGACTCTCCAAGCGTTTCAAATATGCAAGTGCTCATTCTTTCCAAAAATGGCTGAAATCTCTCGTACGTCATGATGAAGTCGTGAGTTCAATCCAAAACGGTCGCTACATTTCTGGAAAGTACTTATGGGCCCAAAACATACGCCGTTTTCAAAAGTTACGCTCGATTCTTCGAACGCGAAAAATCCAAGCGTTCCAAATTTACAAGTGCTCATTCATTCTAAAAATGGCTGAAATCACTCGTACGTCACGATGAAGTCGTGAGTTCAATCCAAAATGGTCGCTACATTTCTGAAAATTACTTATGGGCCCAAAACAAACGCCATTTTCAAAAGTTACGCTCGATTATTCTAACGCGGACAATCCAAGCGCTCCAAATATGCAGGTGCTCATTCTTTTGAAAAATGGTCTAAATCCCTCTTACATTACGACAAAGTGTTGAGTTCAATCCAAAACGGTCGCTGCATTTCCAAAAAGTACTTAAGGGTCCAAAACGGACACCGTGTGTAAAAGTTACGCTCAACTCCTCGTACGCCGACTCTCCAAGCATTCCAAATATGCAAGTGCTCATTCTTTCAAAAAATGGCCAAAATCTCTCGTACACCACGATGAAGTCATGACATCAACCTAAAACGGTCGCTACATTTCTGAAAAGTACTTATGGGCCCAAAAAGGACGCCGTTTGCAAAAGTTACGCACAATTCTTCGAACGCCGACAATCCGAGCATTCCAAATTTGAAAGTGCTCATTCTTTCGAAAAATGGCCGAAATCTCTCGTACATCACAATGAAGTGGTGTGTTCAATCCAAAACGGTCGTTGCATTTCCAAAAAGTACTTATAGACCCAAAACGGACACCGTACGCAAAAGTTATGCTAAATTCTTCGTCCGTCGACTCTCCAAGCGTTCCAAATATACAAGTGCTCATTCTTTCGAAAAATGGGCGAAATCCCTCTTACGTCACGATGAAGTGGTGAGTTCATCCAAAACGGTCGCTGTATTTCCATAAAGTACTTATGCACCCAAAATGGACACCGTGTGCAAAAGTTACGCTCAATTCTTCGTACGCCGACTCTCCAAGCGTTCCAAATATGCAAGTGCTCAATCTTTCGAAAAATAGCCAAAATCCCTCTTACGTAACGATGAAGTGGTGAGTTCAATCCAAAACGGTTGCTGCATTTCTAAAAAGTACTTATGGGCTCAAAATGGACACCCTGTGCAAAAGTTACGCTCAATTCTTCATACGTCGACTCTCCAAGCGTTCCAAATATGCAAGCGCTCATTCTTTTTAAAAATGGCTGAAATCCTTCGTACGTCAAGATGAAGTCGTGAGTTCAATCCAAAACGGTCGCTACATTTCCGAAAAGTACTTGTGGGCCCAAGACAGACGCTGTTTTCAAAAGTTACGCTCGATTCTTCGAACGCGGACAGTCCAAGTGCTTCAAATATGCAAATGCTCATTCTTTCAAAAAATGGCCAAAATCCTTCTTACGTCACAACGAAGTGGTGAGTTCAATCCAAAATGGTCGATACATTTCCAAAAAGTACTTATGGGCCCAAAACGGAGACCCTGTGCAAAAGTTACGCTTAATTCATCTAACGCGGACAATCCAAGCGCTCCAAATATACAAGTGCTCATTCTTTCGAAAAGTGGCCGAAATCTCTTTTACGTCATGGCGAAGTGCTGAGTTCAATCTAAAACGGTCGCTACATTTTCAAAAAGTACTTATGAGCCTAAAACGGACCCCGTGTACAAAAGTTAAACTCAATTCTTCGTCCGTCGACTCTCCAAGCGTTCTAAATATGTAAGTGCTCATCCTTTTGAAAAATGGCCAAAATCCCTCATACGTCACGATGAAGTGGTGAGTTCAATCCAAAATGGTTGCTACATTTCCAAAAAGTACTTATGGACCAAAAATAGACACCGCGTGCAAAAGTTACGCTCAATTCTTCGTACGCCGACTCTCCAAGCGTTCCAAATATGTAAGTGCTCATTCTTTCGAAAAATAGCCAAAATCCCTCATACGTAACGACGAAGTGGTGAGTTCAATCCAAAATGGTAGCTGCATTTCCAAAAAGTACTTATGGGCTCAAAACGGACACCGTACGCAAAAGTTACGCTCAATTCTTCGTACGCCGACTCTCCAAGCATTCCCAATATGCAAGTGCTCATTCCTTCGAAAAATAGCCAAAATCTCTCATATGTAACGATGAAGTGGTGAGTTCAATCCAAAACGGTCGCTGCATTTCCAAAAAGTACTTAAGGGCCCAAAACGGACACCGTGTGCATAAGTTACGCTCAATTCTTCGTACGCCGACTCTCCAAACATTCCAATTATGCAAGTGCTCATTCTTTCTAAAAAGGTCTGAAATCCCTCGTACGTCACGATGAAGTCTTGAGTTCAATCCAAAACGGTCGCTACATTTCTGAAAAGTACTTATGGGCCTAAAACAGACGCTATTTTCAAAAGATACGCTCGATTCTTCGAACGCGGACAATCCAAGCGCTTAAAATATGCAAGTGCTCGTTCTTACAAAAAATGGCCAAAATCCTTCTTACGTCACGATGAAGGGGTGAGTTCAATCCAAAATGGTCGCTACATTTCCAAAAAGTACTTATGGGCCCAAAACGGGCACCGTGTGCAAAACTTAAGCTCAATTCTTCGCAAGCCGACTCTCCAAGCGATCCAAATATGCAAGTGCTTATTCTTTCGAAAAATGTCCAAAATCCCACGTACCTCACGATAAAGTGGTGAGTTCAATCCAAAACGGTCGCTACATTTCCAAAAAGTACTTATGGGCCCAAAACGGACACCGTGTGCAAAAGTTACGCTCAATTCTTCGTACGCCGACTCTCCAAGCGTTCAAAATATGCAAGTGCTCATCCTTTCGAAAAATGGCCAAAATCCCTCGTACGTAACGACGAAGTGGTGAGTTCAATCCAAAACGATCGCTGCATTTCCAAAAAGTACTTAAGGGCCCGAAACGGGCACCGTGTGCAAAAGTTACGCTCAATTCTTCGTATGCCGACTCTCCAAGCGATCCAAATATGCAAGTGCTCATTCGTTCGATAAATGTCCAAAATCTCACATACGTCATGATGAAGTG
>NW_019267832.1:0-5338 GCF_002742605.1 Olea europaea var. sylvestris
ACACCGTCGCGAAAAATGACGAAATTGCCCCCTGCGCGATTTTCGTTGCCGATCAACCGTTCAAATTTTAGCCGATTACAACAGCGTCGTGAAAAATGATGAAATTGCCCCCGGATAAATTTTTGTTTCCGATCAAACTGTCAAATTTGAGCCCATTTAGACACCGTCGCGAAAAATGACGAAATTGCCCCATGCGCGATTTTTGTTCCCGATCAACCTGTCAAATTTGAGCCCATTCCGAATCCGTCGCGAAAAATGACGAAATTCCCCCTGGATCGATTTTTGTTTCCGATCAACCTATCAAATTTGAGCCCATTCCGGCTCGGTCGCGAAAAATGACGAAATTACCCCCCGGCGCGATTTTTTTGTCCGATCAACCTGTCAAATCTGAGCCCATTCCGACACCTTCGTAAAAATGACGAAATTGACCCTGGTGTGATTTTTGTCTCCAATCAACCTGTCAAATTTGAGCCCATTCCGACTCCGTCGCGAGAAACGACGAAATTGCTCCAGGTGCGATTTTTGTTTACGATCAACCTGTCAAATTTGGGCCCAATCCGACCCTGTAGCGAAAAATGACGAAATTGCCCCAAGATAAATTTTTGTTTCCGATCAACCAGTCAAATTTAAGCCCATTCCGACTCCATTGCGAAAAATGACGAAACTGCCCCCTGCGCGATCTTTGTTTCCGATCAACCTGTCAAATTTGAGCCCATTCCGACACCGTCGCGAAAAATGACGAAATTGCTCCTTAGGCGATTTTTGTTCCCGTTCAACCTGTCAAATTTGTGCCCATTCCAAATCCTTTGCGAAAAATGATGAAATTCACCCGGAATCGATTTTTGTTTCCGATCAACCTGTCAAATTTGAGCCCATTCCGACTCTATCGCGAAAAATTACGAAATTGCCCCTTGCGCGATTTTTGTTTCCGATCAACCTGTCGAATTTGAGCCCATTCCGACACATTCGTAAAAATGATGAAATTGCCCATGGCGTGATTTTTGTCTCCGATCAACCAGTCAAATTTGAGCCCATTCCGACTCCGTAACGAAAAATCACGAAATTGCTCCCGGCGCGATTTTTGTTTACGATCAACCTGTCAAATTTTAGCCCAATCCGACCCCGTCGCGAAAAATGACAAAATTGCGCCCGGATAAATTTTTATTTCTGATCAACCAGTCAAATTTGAGCCCATTCCGAGAGCGTCGCGAAAAATGACGAAATTGCCCCTAGCGTGATTTTTGCTCCCGGTCAACCTGTCAAATTTGAGCCCATTCCGACTCCGTCGCGAAAAATGACGAAATTTCCCCCGGCGAGATTTTTGTTCCCTGTCAACCTTTCAAATCTGAGCCCATTCTGACTCCGTCGCGAAAAATGACGAAATTGCCCCCGACGAGATTTTTGTTCCAGGTCAACCTGTCAAATTTAAGCCCATTCCGACACCGTCGCGAAAAATGACGAGATTGCCCCTTGCGCGATTTTTGTTCCCGATCAACCTGTCAAATTTGAGCCCATTCTGAATCCGTCGCGAAAAATGATGAAATTCCCCCGGGATCGATTTTATTTTCCGATCAACCTCTCAAATTTTAGCCCATTCCGACTCGTTCGCGAAAAATGACGAACTTGCCCTCGGCGCGATTTTTGTGTCCGACCAACCAGTCAAATTTGAGCCCATTCTAACACCGTCGCGAAAAATGACGAAATTGCCCCCGGATAAATTTTTGTTTCCGATCAACCTGTCAAATTTGAGCCCATTCCGACACCGTCGCGAAAAATGACGAGATTGCCCCTTGCGCGATTTTTGTTCTCGATCAACCTGTCAAATTTGAGCTCATTCTGAATCCGTCGCGAAAAATGACGAAATTGCCCCTGGATCGATTTTTGTTTCCGATCAACCTGTCAAATTTGAGACCATTCCGACTCGTTCGCGAAAATGACGAAATTAACCCCGGCGCGATTTTTATGTCCGATCAACCTGTCAAATTTGAGCCCATTCCGACACCGTCGTGAAAAATGACGAAATTGCCCCCGACGAGATTTTGTTCCCGGTCAAACTGTCAAATTTGAGCCCATTCCGACTCCGTCGCGAAAAATGACGAAAGTGCCCCCTGCGCGATTTTTGTTTCCGATCAACTTGTCAAATTTGAGCCCATTCCGACACCTTCGTAAAAATGACGAAATTGCCCCTGGCGTGATTTTTCTCCAATCAACCTGTCAAATTTGAGCCCATTCCGACTCCGTCTCGAAAAATGACGAAATTGATCCCGGGGCAATTTTGGTTTACGATCAACCTGTCAAATTTGAGCCCAATCCGACCCTGTCGCGAAAAATGACGAAATTGCGCTCGAATAAATTTTTGTTTCCGATCAACCAGTCAAATTTGAGCCCATTCCGACACCGTCGCGAAAAATGACGAAATTGCCCCTGGCGCGATTTTTGTTCCAGATCAACCTGTCAAATTTGAGCCCATTCCGAATCTGTCGCGAAAAATGACGAAATTCCCCCTGGATCGATTTTTGTTTCCGATCAACTTGTCAAATTTGAGCCCATTCCGACTCGGTCGCGAAAAATGACGAAATTGCCCCCGGAGCGATTTTTGTGTCCGATCAACCTGTCAAATTTGAGCCCATTCCGACACCTTGGTAAAAATGTCGAAATTGCCCCTGGCTTGATTTTTGTCTCCAATCAACCTGTCAAATTTGAGCCCATTCCGACTCCGTCTCGAAAAATGACGAAATTGCTCCCGGGGCGATTTTTGTTTACGATCAACCTGTCAAATTTGAGCCCAATCCGACCCTGTCGCGAAAAATGATGAAATTGTGCCCGAATAAATTTTTGTTTCCGATCAACCAGTCAAATTTGAGCCCATTCCGACACCGTCGCGAAAAATGACGAAATTGCCCCTGGCGCGATTTTTGTTCCCGATCAACCTGTCAAATTTGAGCCCAATCCGACCCTGTCGCGAAAAATGATGAAATTGCGCCCGAATAAATTTTTGTTTCCGATCAACCAGTCAAATTTGAGCCCATTCCGACACCGTCGCGAAAAATGACGAAATTGCCCCTGGCGCGATTTTTGTTCCCGATCAACCTGTCAAATTTGAGCCCATTCCGACTCCGTAGCGAAAAATGACGAAATTCCCCCCAGCGAGATTTTTGTTACCGGTCAACCTGCCAACTTTGAGCCCATTGCGACTCCGTCGCGAAAAATGACGAAATTACCCCTGGCTGATTTTTGTTTCCGATCAACCTGTCAAATTTGAGCCCATTCCGACTCCTTCGTTAAAAGGACGAAATTGCCCCTGGCGTGATTTTTGTCTCCGATCAACCTGTCAAATTTGAGCCCATTCCGACTCCGTCGCGAAAAATGACGAAATTGCTCCCGGCGCGATTTTTTTAACGATCATCCTGTCAAATTTGAGCCCAATCCGACCCCGTCGCGAAAAATGACGAAATTGCGCCCGGATAAATTTTTGTTTCCGATCAACCAGTCAAATTTAAGCCCATTCCGACACCGTCGCGAAAAATGACGAAATCGCCCCCGACGAGATTTTTGTTCCATATCAACCTATCAAATTTTAGCCCATTCCGACACCGTCGCGAAAAATGACGAAATTGCCCCCTGAGCGATTTTCGTTTCCGATCAACCTTTCAAATTTTAGCCGATTACAACACCGTCGCGAAAAATGACGAAATTGCCCCCGGCGCGATTTTTTTGTCCGATCAACCTGTCAAATTTGAGCCCATTCCGGATCGATCGCGAAAAATGACGAAATTGCCCCCGGATAAATTTTTGTTTCCGATCAACCAGTCAAATTTAAGCCCATTCCGACACCGTCGCGAAAAATGACGAAATTGCCCCATGCGCGATTTTTGTTCCCGATCAACCTGTCAAATTTGAGCCCATTCCGAATCCGTCGCGAAAAATGAAGAAATTCCCCATGGATCGATTTTTATTTCCGATCAACCTGTCAAATTTGAGCCCATTCCGGATCGATCGCGAAAAATGACGAAATTGCCCCCGGCGCGATTTTTTTGTCCGATCAACCTGTCAAATTTGAGCCCAATCCGACACCTTCGTAAAAATGACGAAATTGCCCCTGGCGTGATTTTTGTCTCTGATCAACCTGTCAAATTTGAGCCCAATCCGACACCTTCGTAAAAATGACGAAATTGCCCCTGGCGTGATTTTTGTCTCTGATCAACCTGTCAAATTTGAGCCCAATCCGACACCTTCGTAAAAATGACGAAATTGCCCATGGCGTGATTTTTGTTTCCGATCAACCAGTCAAATTTGAGCCCATTCCGACAGCGTCGCGAAAAATGACGAAATTGCCCCTAGCGCGATTTTTGTTCCCGGTCAACCTGTCAAATTTGAGCCAATTCCGACTCCGTCGCGAAAAATGACGAAATTTCCCCCGGTGAGATTTTTGTTCCCTGTCAACCTTTCAAATTTGAGCCCATTCCAACTCCGTCGCGAAAAATGACGAAATTGCCCACGACGAGATTTTTGTTCCAGATCAACCTCTCAAATTTAAGCCCATTCCGACTCCGTCGCGAAAAATGACGAAATTGCCCCCTGCGCGATTTTTTTTTCGATCAACCTCTCAAATTTTAGCCCATTCCAACACCGTTGCGAAAAATGACCAAATTGCCCCCGGATAAATTTTTGTTTCCGATCAACCTCTCAAATTTTAGCCCATTCCGACACCGTCGCTTAAAATGACGAAATTGCACCCGGATAAATTTTTGTTTCCGATCAACCTGTCAAATTTGAGCCCATTCCGACACCGTCGGGAAAAATGACGAGATTGCCCCTTGCGCGATTTTTGTTCCCGATCAACCTGTCAAATTTGAGCCCATTCTGAATCCGTCGCGAAAAATGATGAAACTCCCCCTGGATCGATTTTATTTTTCGATCAACCTCTCAAATTTTAGCCCATTCCGACTCGTTCGCGAAAAATGATGAAATTGCCCTCGGCGCGATTTTTGTGTCCGATCAACCAGTCAAATTTGACCCCATTCCGACACCGTCGCGAAAAATGACCAAATTGCCCCCGAATAAATTTTTGTTTCCGATCAACCTGTCAAATTTGAGCCCATTCCGACACCGTCGCGAAAAATGACGAAATTCCCCCCGGCGTGATTTTTGTCTCCAATCAACCTGTCAAATTTGAGCCCATTCCGACTCCATCTCAAAAAATGACGAAATTGTTCCCGGAGCGATTTTTGTTTACGATCGACCTGTCCAATTTGAGCCCATTTCGACCCTGTCGCGAAAAATGACGAAATTGCGCCCGGATAAATTTTGTTTCCGATCAACCAGTCAAATTTGAGTC
>NW_019267833.1:0-585 GCF_002742605.1 Olea europaea var. sylvestris
GATCAACCTGTCAAATTTTAGCCCAATCCGACTCCGTCGCGAAAAATGACTAAATTGCCCTTGGGGCGATTTTTGTTTTCGATCAACCTTTCCAATTTTATCTCATTTCGACACCGTCGCGAAAAATGACGAAATTACCCCAGGCGCGATTTTTGTGTCCGATCTACCTGTCGAATTTTAGCCCATTCCGACACCGTCGCGAAAAATGACGAAATTACCCCCGGCACGATTTTTGTGTGCGATGAACCTGTCAATTTTTAGCCCATTCCGACACCGTCGCGAAAAATGACGAAATTACCCCCGGCACGATTTTTGTTTTCGATCAACCTGTCAAATTTTAGCCCACTCCGACACCGTCGCGAGAAATGACGAAACTGCCCCTAGCGATTTTTGTGTCCGATCAACCTGTCGAATTTTAGCTCAATCCGACATCGTCGCGAAAAATGACGAAATTGCCCCTGGTGCGATTTTTGTTTCCGATAAACCTGTCGAATTTTAGTCCACTCCGACACCGTCGCGTAAAATGACGAAATTGCCCCCGGCGCGATTTTTGTTTCCGATCAACCTGTCAAATTTTAGCCCATT
>NW_019267833.1:859-5337 GCF_002742605.1 Olea europaea var. sylvestris
TCAACCTGTCAAATTTTAGCCCATTCCGACACCGTCGCGAGAAATGACGAAATGCCCCTGGCGCGATTTTTGTGTCCGATCAACCTGTCGAATTTTAGCTCATTCCGACATCGTCGCGAAAAATGACGAAATATCCCTGGCACGTTTTTTGTTTCCGATCAACCTGTCAAATTTTTGCCCAATCCGACTCCGTCGCGAAAAAAGACTAAATTGCCCTTGGGGCGGTTTTTTATTTTCGATCAACCTGTCCAATTTTTCCCCATTTCGACACCGTCGCGAAAAATGACGAAATTACCCCAGGCGCGATTTTTGTTTTCGATCAACCTGTCGAATTTTAGCCCATTCCGACACCGTCGCGAGAAATGACGAAATTGCCCCCGGCACGATTTTTGTGTCCGATCAACCTGTCGAATTTTAGCTCATTCCGACACCGTCGCGAAAAATGACGAAATTGCCCCTGGCATGATTTTTGTTTCCGATCTACCTGTCAAATTTTAGCCCATTCCGACACCGTCGCGAAAAATGACGAAATTGCCCCTGGCATGATTTTTGTTTCCGATCTACCTGTCAAATTTTAGCCCATTCCGACACCGTCGCGAAAAATGACGAAATTACCCCTGGAACGATTTTTGTTTCCGATCAACCTGTCAATTTTTAGCCCATTCCGAAACCGTCGCGAAAAATGACGAAATTTCCCCTGGCACGATTTTTGTTTTCGATCAACGTGTCAAATTTTAGCTCATTCCGACACCGTCGCGAAAAATGACGAAATTACCCCCGGCACGATTTTTGTTTTCGATCAACCTGTCAAATTTTAGCCCATTCCGACACCGTCGCGAAAAATGACGAAATTACCCCCGGCACGATTTTTGTTTTCGATCAACCTGTCAAATTTTATCCCATTCCGACACCGTCGCAAGAAATGACGAAATTGCCCCTGGCGCGATTTTTGTGTCCGATCAACCTGTCGAATTTTAGCTCATTCCGTCACCGTCGCGAAAAATAACTAAATTGCCCCTGGCATGATTTTTGTTTCCGATCTACCTGTCAAATTTTAGCCCATTCCGACACCGTCGCGAAAAATGACAAAATTACCCCTGGCACGATTTTTGTTTCCGAGCAACCTGTCAAATTTTAGCCCATTCCGATACCGTCGCGAAAAATGACGAAATTACCCCTGGCACGATTTTTGTTTCCGATCAACCTGTCAAATTTTAGCCCATTCCGACACCGTCGCGAAAAATGACGAAATTACCCCTGGCACGATTTTTGTTTCCGATCAACCTGTAAATTTTTAGGCCATTCCGACACCGTCGCGAAAAATGACGAAATTACCCCTGGCACGATTTTTGTTTCCGAGCAACCTGTCAAATTTTAGCACATTCCGACACCGTCGCGAAAAATGACGAAATTACCCCTGGCACGATTTTTGTTTTCGATCAACCTGTCAAATTTTAGCCCATTCCGACACCATCGCGAAAAATGACGAAATTACCCCTGGCACGATTTTTGTTTTCGATCAACCTGTCAAATTTTAGCCCATTCCGACACCGTCGCGAGAAATGAAGAAATAGCCCCTGGCGCGATTTTTGTGTCCGATCAACCTGTCGAATTTTAGCTCATTCCGACATCGTTGCGAAAAATGACGAAATTGCCCCTGGTGCGATTTTTGTTTCCGATAAACCTGTCGAATTTTAGCCCACTCCGACACCGTCACGCAAAATGACGAAATTGCGCCCGGCGCGATTTTTGTTTCCGATCAGCCTGTCAAATTTTTGCCCATTTCGACACCGTCGCGAAAAATGACGAAATTGCCCCCCACGCAATTTTTGTTTCCTGTCAACCTGCGAAATTTTAGTCCATTCCGACACCGTCGCGAAAAATGGCGATACTGCCCCTGGCGCGGTTTTTGTTTCCGATCAGCCTGTCAAATTTGAGCCCATTCCGACTTCGCCGCGAAAAATGACGAAATTGCCCCTGTCGCTGTTTTTGTTTCCGATCAACCTGTCAAATTTTAGACCATTCCGACACCGTCGCGAAAAATGACGAAATAGCCCTTGGTGCGATTTTTGGATCCGATCTACGTGTCGAATTTTAGCCCATTCCGACACCGTCGCGAAAAATGACGAAATTACCCCTGGCACAATTTTTGTTTCCGATCAACCCGTCAATTTTTAGCCCATTCCGACACCGTCGCGAAAAATGACGAAATTACTCCTGGCACGATTTTTGTTTCCGATCAACCTGTTAAATTTTAGCCCATTCCAACACTGTCGCGAAAAATGACGAAATTACCCCTGGCACGATTTTTGTTTTCGATCAACCTGTCAAATTTTAGCCCATTCCGACACCGTCGCGAAAAATGACGAAATTACCCCTGGCACGATTTTTGTTTTCGATCAACCTGTCAAATTTTAGCCCATTCCGACACCGTCGCGAAAAATGACGAAATTACCCCTGGCACGATTTTTGTTTTCGATCAACCTGTCAAATTTTTGCCCATTCCGACACCGTCGCGAGAAATGACGAAATTGCCCTGGCGCGATTTTTGTGTCCGATCAACCTGTCGAATTTTAGCTATTTCCGACACCGTCGCGAAAAATGACTAAATTGCCCCTGGCACGATTTTTGTTCCTGATCAACCAATGAAATTTTAGCCCATTCCGACACCGTCGCGAAAAATGACGAAATTCCCCTGGCACGATTTTTGTTTCCGATCAACCTGTCAAATTTTAGCCCATTCCGACACCGTCGCGAAAAATGACGAAATTCCCCTGGCACGATTTTTGTTTCCGATCAACCTGTCAAATTTTAGCCCATTCCGACACCGTCGCGAAAAATGACGAAATTCCCCTGGCACGATTTTTGTTTCCGATCAACCTGTCAAATTTTAGCCCATTCCGACACCGTCGCGAAAAATGACGAAATTCCCCTGGCACGATTTTTGTTTCCGATCAACCTGTCAAATTTTAGCCCATTCCGACACCGTCGCGAAAAATGACGAAATTCCCCTGGCACGATTTTTGTTTCCGATCAACCTGTCAAATTTTAGCCCATTCCGACACCGTCGCGAAAAATGACGAAATTCCCCTGGCACGATTTTTGTTTCCGATCAACCTGTCAAATTTTAGCCCATTCCGACACCGTCGCGAAAAATGACGAAATTCCCCTGGCACGATTTTTGTTTCCGATCAACCTGTCAAATTTTAGCCCAATCCGACTCCGTCGCGAAAAATGACTAAATTGCCCTGGGCGGTTTTTGTTTCCGATCAACCTGTCCAATTTTACCCCATTTCGACACCGTCGCTAAAAATGACGAAATTGCCCCTGGCGCGATTTTTGTGGCCGATCTACCTGTCGAATTTTAGCCCATTCCGACACTGTAGCGAAAAATGACGAAATTACCCCTGGCACGATTTTTGTTTCCGATCAACTTGTCAATTTTTAGCCCATTCCGACACCGTCGCGAAAAATGACGAAATTTCCCCTGGCGAGATTTTTGTGTCCGATCTACCTGTCGTTTTTTAGCCCATTTAGACACCGTCGTGAAAAATGACGAAATTACCCCTGGCACGATTTTTGTTTTCGATCAACCTGTCAAATTTTAGCCCATTCCGACACCGTCGCGAAAATTGACGAAATTACCCCTGGCACGATTTTTGTTTTCGATCAACCTGTCAAATTTTAGCCCATTCCGACACCGTCGCGAGAAATGACGAAATTGCCCTGGCGCGATTTTTGTGTCCGATCAACCTGTCGAATTTTAGCTCATTCCGACACCGTCGCGAAAAATGACTAAATTGCCCCTGGCACGATTTTTGTTCCTGGTCAACCTGTGAAATTTTAGCCCATTCCGACACCGTCGCGAAAAATGACAAAATTCCCCTGGCACGATTTTTGTTTCCGATCAACCTGTTAAATTTTAGCCCATTCCGACACTGTCGCGAAAAATGACGAAATTACCCCGGGCACGATTTTTGTTTCCGATCAACCTGTCAAATTTTAGCCCATTCCGACACCGTCGCGAAAAATGACGAAATTACCCCTGGCGCGATTTTTGTGTCCGATCTACGTGTCGAATTTTAGCCCATTCCGACACCGTTGCGAAAAATGACGAAATTACCCCTGGCAAGATTTTTGTTTCCTATCAACCTGTCAAATTTTAGCCCAATCCGACTCCGTCGCGAAAAATGACTAAATTGCCCTTGGGGCGATTTTTGTTTCCGATCAACCTGTCCAATTTTACCCCATTTCGACACCGTCGGGAAAAATGAACAAATTACCCCTGGCACGATTTTTGTGTCCGATCTACGTGGCGAATTTTAGCCCATTCCGACACCGTAGCGAAAAATGACAAAATTACCCCTGGCAAGATTTTTGTTTCCGATCAACCTATCAAATTTTAGCCCAATTCGACTCCGTCGCGAAAAATGACTAAATTGCCCTTGGGGCGGTTTTTGTTTCCGATCAACATGTCC
>NW_019267834.1:0-5335 GCF_002742605.1 Olea europaea var. sylvestris
GCCTTCGAATAATTAATTTCCTTATTAATTATGTCGGGTTCAGGATGAGTTGGAAAGAAAATTAACAATGAAAAATGGCACCAAGAGCAATTTTGTCATTAGTCGCGACGGTGTTAGAATTGGCCGAGATTTGGCAGGTTGAATGGAAACGGCCCGAGAAATTAGACTCGGGGCACAGACCCGGGATCTTGGGATTTTAGCCAAATTCCTTCGTTTAGGCTCTGAATAATTAATTTCGTTATTAATTATGTCAGGTTGAAGAAGTGTTGGACAGAAAATTAACAATGAAAAACCGCACCAGCGGCAATTTCGTCATTTGTCGCGACGATGTCGGAATGGGTAGAAATTTGGCAGGTTGATTAGAAACGGCCCTAGAAATTGAACTCGGGGCACAGACCCGGGATCACTGGATTTTAGTCGAATTCCTTCGTTTAGGCCTCCGAATAATTATATTCTTTATTAATTATGTCGGGTTGAAGAAGTGTTGGACTGAAAATTAAAAATGAAAAACCGCACCAGGGGTAATTTTGTCATTTGTCGCGACGGTGTCGGAATAGGCCGAAATTTGGCAGGTTGATTGGAAACGACTCGAGAAATTGGACTCGGGGCACAGACATCGGGTCATGGGATTTTAGCCAAATTCCTTCGTATGGGTCTCCGAATAATTATATTCCTTATTAACTGTCTCAGGACGAAGAAATGTTGGACAAAAATTTAACAGTGAAAAACCACAGCAGGGGTAATTTTGTCATTTGTCGCGACGGTGTCCGAATGGGCCGAAATTTGGCAGGTTGATTGGAAACGGCCCGAAAAATTGGACTTGGGGCATAGACCCGGGATCATGGGATTTTAGCCAAATTCCTTCGTTTAGGCCTCCGAATAATTAATTTTCTTATTAATTATGTCCGGTTAAAGAAGGGTTGGACAAAAAATTAACAATGAAAAACCGTACCAGGGGCAATTTTGCCATTTGTCACGACGATGTCGGAATGGGCCGAAATTTGGCAGGTTGATTAGAAATAGCCCGAGAAATTAGACTCGGGGCACAGACCCGGGATCATGGGATTTTAGCCAAATTCCTTCGTTTAGGCCTCCGAATAATTAATTTCCTTATTAATTTTGTCAGGTTGAAGAAGTGTTGGACAGAAAATTAACAATGAAAAACCGTACCAGGGGCAATTTTGTTATTTGTCGCGACGGTGTCGAAATGGGCCGAAATTTGGTAGGTTGATTGGAAACGGCCCGATAAATTGGACTTGGGGCATAGACCTGGGGTCACGGGAATTTAGCAGAATTCCTTCGCTTAGGCCTCCGAATAATTGTATACCTTATTAATTATGTCAGGTTGAAGAAATGTTGGACAGAAAATTAACAATGGAAAATCGCACCAAGGGCAATTTTGTCATTTGTCACGACGGTGTCGGAATGGGCCGAAATTTGGCAGGTCGATTGGAAATGGCCCGAGAAAATGGACGCGGGGCACAGACCCGGGATCACGAGATTTTAGCCAAATTCCTTCGTTTAGGCTTCCTAATAATTAATTTCCATATTAATTATGTCAGGTTGAAGAAGTGTTGGACAAAAAATTAATAAAGTAAAACCGCACCAGGGGCAATTTTGTCATTTATCGCAACGGTGTCGGAATGGGCCGAAATTTGGCAAGTTGATTGGAAACGGACCGAGAAATTGGACTGGGGGCACAGACCCGGGATCTTGGGATTTTAGCAGAATTCCTTCATTTAGGCCTTCGAATAATTAATTTCCTTATTAATTATGTCGGGTTGAAGAAGTGCTGGACAGAAAATTAACAATGAAAAATCGAACCAGGGCCAATTTTATCATTTGTCGCGACGGTGTCGGAATGGGCCGAAATTTGGCAGGTTGATTGGAAACGGCATAAGAAATTGGACTTGGGGCAAAGATATGGGGTCACGGCATTTTAGCCCAATTCCTTTATTTAGGCCTCCGAATAATTGATTTTCGTATTAATATTGTCATGTTGAAGAAGTGTTGGATAGAAAATTAGCAGAGAAAATCCGCACCAGGGTCAATTTTGTCATTTGTCGCGACGGTGTCGAATTGGGCCGTAATTTGGCAGGTTGATTGGAAACGGTCCGAGAAACTGAACTCAGGGCACAGACCTGCGATCACGAGATTTTAACCAAATTCCATTGTTTAGGCCTCCGAATATTTAATTTCGTTATTAATTATGTCGGGTTGAAGAAGTGCTGGACAGAAAATTAACAATGGAAGACCGTACCAAGGGCAATTTTGTCATTTATCGCGACGGTGTCAGAATGAACCGAAATTTGCCAGGTTGATTGGAAACGGCCCAAGAAATTGGACTCGGGGCACAGACCCGGGATCACGGGATTTAGCCAAATTCTTTCGTTTAGGCCTCCGAATAATTAATTTTCGTATTAATTATGTTAGGTTGAAGAAGTGTTGGACAGAAAATTAACAATGTAAAATCGCACCAGGGGCAATTTAGTCATTTATCGCGACGGTGTCGGAATGGGTCAAAATTTGGTAGGTTGATTGGAAACGGCCCGAGAAATTGGACTGGGGGCACAGACCCGGGATCACGGGATTTTAGCCATATTCCTTCGTTTAGGCCTCCCAATGATTAATTTCCTTATTAATTATGTCAAGTTGGAGAAGTGTTAGACAGAAAATTAACAATGAAAAATTGCACGGGGCAATTTTGTGAATTGTCGCGACGATGTCGAAATTGGCTGAAATTTGGCGGGTTGATTGGAAACGGCCCGAGAAATTGGACTCGGGGCACAGACCTGGGATCACGGGATTTTAGCCAAATTCCTTCGTTTAGGCATCCGAATAATTATATTCCTAGTTAATTATGTCAGGTTGAAGAAGTGTTGAACAGAAAATTAACAATGAAAAACCGCACCAGAGGCAGTTTTGTCATTTGTTGTGACGGTGTCGGAGTGGGCCGAAATTTGGCAGGTTGACTGGAAATGGCCTGGGAAATTGGACTCGGGGTACTGACTCGGGATCACGGGATTTTGGCCAAATTCCTTCGTTTAGGCCTCTGAATAATTATATTCCTCATTAATTATGTCAGGTTGAAGAAGTGTTGGACAGAAAATTAACAATGAAAAATCGCCCTAGGGGCAATTTTGTCATTTGTCGTGACGGTGTCGGAATTGCTTGAAATTTGGTAAGTTGACTGGAAACGGCCAGAGAAATTGGACTAGGGGCACAGACTTGGGATCACGGGATTTTAGCCAAATTCCTTCGTTTGGGCCTCCGAATAAATTTATTCCTTATTAATTATGCCAGGTTGAAGAAGTGTTGGATAGATAATTAACAATGAAAAATCACACCAGAGGCAATTTTGTCATTTGTTTCGACGGTGTCGGAATAGGCCAAAATTTGGCAGGTTGATTGGAAACGGCCTAGGAAATCGGACTCGGTGCACAGACCCGGGATCAAGGGATTTTAGCCAAATTCCTTCGTTTAGGCTTACGAATAATTAATTTCCCTATTAATTATGTCAGGCTGAAGAAGTGTTGGACAGAAAATTGATAAAGCAAAACCGCAACAGGGGCAATTTTGTCATTTGTCGCGACGTGGTCGGAATGAGCCGAAATTCCGCAGGTTTATTGGACACGTCCCGAGAAATTGGACTCGGGGCACAGAGCCGAGATCTCTTGATTTTAGCCAAATTTCTTCGTTTAGGCCTCCGAATAATTAATTTTTGTATTAATTATGTCAGGCTGAAGAAGTGTTGGACAGAAAATTGATAAAGCAAAATCGCACCAGGGGCAATTTTGTCATTTACCGCGACGATGTCGGAATGGTCCGAAATTTGGCAGGTTGATTGGAAACGGCCAGAGAAATTAGACTCGGGGCACAAACCCGGGATCATGGGATTTTAGTCAAACTCCTTCGTTTAGGCTCTGAATAATTAATTTCCTTATTAATTATGTCAGGCTGAAGAAGTGTTGGACAGAAAATTAACAATGAAAAACCGCACCAGCGGCAATTTTATCATTTGTCGCGATGGTGTCGGAATGGGTAGAAATTTGGCAGGTCGATTAGAAACGGCACTAGAAATTGGACTCGGGGCACAAACCCGGGATCACGGGATTTTAGTCCAATTCCTTCGTTTAGGCCTCCGAATAATTATATTCTTTATTAATTATGTCGGGTTGAAGAAGTGATGAACAGAAAATTAATAAGGAAAAACCGCATCAGGGGCAATTTTGTCATTTGTCGTGACGTTGTTAGAATGGGCCGAAATTTGGCAGGTTGATTAGAAACGGCCCGAGAAATTGGACTCGGGGCACAGACCTCGGGTCACGGGATTTTAGCCAAATTCCTTTGTATAGGCCTCTGAATAATTATATTCCTTATTAACTATGTCAGGATGAAGAAATGTTGGACAGAAAATTAACAACGAAAAACCACACCTGGGGTAATTTTGTCATTTGTCGCGACGGTGTCGGAACGGGCCGAAATTTGGCAGGTTGATTGGAAACGGACCGAAAAATTGGACGGGGCTCTTAGACCCAGGATCACGGGATTTTAGCCAAATTCCTTCATTTAGGCCTCCGAATAATTAATTTTCTTATTAATTATGTCAGGTTAAAGAAGGGTTGGACAAAAAATTAACAATGACAAATCGCACCGAGGGCGATTTTGTCATTTGTCACGACGATGTCGGAATGGGCCAAAATTTGGCAGGTTGATTGGAAACGGCCCGAGAAATTAGACTCGAGGGACAGACCCGGGATCATGGGATTTTAGCCAAAATTCCTTCGTTTCGGCCTCCGAATAATTAATTTGCTTATTAATTTTGTCAGGTAGAAGAATTGTTGGACAGAAAATTCTTATTTGTCGCGACGGTGTCGAAATGGGCCGAAATTTGGTAGATTGAATGGAATCGGCCCGAGAAATTGGACTCGGGGCACAGACCTGAGGTCACGGGATTTTAGCTGAAATTCTTCACTTAGGCCTCCGAATAATTGTATTCCTTATTAATTATGTCAGGTTGAAGACATATTGGACAGAAAATTAACAATGAAAAACCGAACTAGCGGCAATTTTGTCATTTGTCGCGACGGTGTCGGAATGGGCCGAAATTTGGCAGGTTGATTGGAAACTGCCCGAGAAATTGGACGTGGGGCATAGACCCGGGATCACTGGATTTTCGCCAAATTCCTTTGTATAGGCCTCCGAATAATTATATTCCTTATTAACTATGTCAGGATGAAGAAATGTTGGATAGAAAATTAACAACGAAAAACCACACCTGGGGTAATTTTGTCATTTGTCGCGACGGTGTCGGAACGGGCCGAAATTTGGCAGG
>NW_019267835.1:0-5334 GCF_002742605.1 Olea europaea var. sylvestris
AGGGGCAATTTCGTCATTTTTACGAAGGTGTCGGAATGGGCTCAAATTTGACAGGTTGATCGGAATAAAAAATCGATCCGGGGAGATTTCCCCATTTTTCGCGACGGAGTCGGAATGGGCTCAAATTTGACAGGTTGACCAGGAACAAAACTCTCGTCGGGGTCAATTTCGTCATTTTTCGCGACGGAGTCGGAATGAGCTCAAATTTGACAGGTTGAGCGGGAACAAAAATCTCGTCGGGGGGAATTTCGTCATTTTTTGCGACGGAATTGGAATGGAGTCAAATTTGACAGGTTGATCGTGATCAAAAATCGCGCCAGGGGCAATTTCGTCATTCTTCATGACGGAGTCGTAATGGACTCAAATTTGACTGGTTGATAGGGATCAAAAATCGCACCAGCGGCAATTTCTTCATTTTTCGCGACGGTGTCAGAATGGGCTCAAATTTGATAGATTGATCGGAAACAAAAATCGCGCCTGGGGTAATTTCGACATTTTTCGCGACGGTGTCGGATTGGACTCAAATTTGACAAGTTGATCGGAAACAAAAACCACGCCAGGGGCAATTTCGTCATTTTTATGAAGGTGTCGGAATGGGCTCAAATTTGACGGGTTGATCGGAAACAAAAACCGATTCGGGGGGATTTCGTCATTTTTCGCGACGGAGTCGGAATGGGCTTAATTTTGACAGGTTGATCGGAAAAAGAAATCACGCTAAGGGCAATTTCGTCATTTTCACGAAGGTGTCGGAATGGGATCAAATTTGACAGGTTGATCGGAAACAAAAATCGCGCAGGGGTAATTTCGTCATTTTTCGCGACGGAGTCGTAATGGGCTTTGACAGGTTGACCGGGATCAAAAATCTCGCCGGGGGAAATTTCGTCATTTTTCGCGACGGAGTTAGAATGGGCTCAAATTTGACAGGTTGATCGGGAACAAAAATCGCGCCAAGGGCAATTTCGTCATTTTTCGCGACGGTGTCGGAATGGGCTCAAATTTGACTGGTTGATCGGAAACAAAAATTTATCCGGGCGCAATTTCGTCATTTTTCGCGACGGGGTCGGATTGGGCTCAAATTTGACAGATTGATCGTAAACAAAAATCGCTCTGGGAGCAAATTCGTCATTTTTCGCGACGGAGTCAGAATGTTTTCAAATTTGACGGGCTGATCGGAAACAAAAACCACGCTAGGGGCAATTTCGTCATTTTCACAAAGGTGTCGGAATGGGCTCAAATTTGACAGGTTGATCGGAAACAAAAATCGTGCAGGGGGCATTTTCGTCATTTTTCACGACGGAGTCGGAATGAGCTCAAATTCGATAGGTTGAGCGGGAACAAAAATCTCGTCGGTGTGAATTTCGTCATTTTTCGCGACGGAGTCGGAATGGAGTCAAATTTGACAGGTTGATCGGGATCAAAAATCGCGCCATGGGCAATTTCGTCATTTTTCACGACGGAGTCGGAATGGGCTCAAATTTGACAGGTTGATCGGGATCAAAAATCGCGCCAGGGGCAATTTCTTCATTTTTCGAGACGGTGTCGGAATGGGCTAAAATTTGACAGGTTGATCGGAAATGAAAATCGGGACAAGGACAGTTTCGTCATTTTTCGCGACGGAGTCGGAATGGGTTCAAATTTGACTGGTTGATCGGAAACAAAAATCCCGCCAGGGGAAATTTCATCTTTTTTCGCGATCGAGTCGGAATGGGCACAAATTTGACAGGTTGATAGGGAACAAAAATCGGGCGATGGGCAATTTCGTCATTTTTCGCGACGGAGTCGGAATGGGCTCAAATTTGACAGGTTGATCGGGAACAAAAATCGCGCCAGGTGCAATTTCGTCATTTTTCGCGACGGTGCTGGAATGGGCTCAAATTTGACAGGTTGATCGGGATTAAAAATCGCGCCAAGGGCAATTTCGTTATTTTTCGCGACGGAGTCGGAATGGGCTCAAATTTGACAGGTTGATCGGGAACAAAAATCTCATCGGGGGCAATTTAGTCGTTTTTCGCGACGGTGTTGCAATGGGCTCAAATTTGACAAGTTGATCGGAAACAAAAACCGCGCCAGAGGCAATTTTGTAATTTTTCGAGACAGAGTCAGAATGGGCTCAAATTTGACAGGTTGATCGGGTACAAAAATTGCGCCAGGGGCAATTTCGTCATTTTTACGAAGGTGTCGGAATGGGCTCAAATTTACTGGTTGACCGGAAACAAAAATCGCGCAGGGGGTAATTTCGTTATTTTTCGCGACGGAGTCGAAATGGGGTCAAATTTGACAGGTTGATCGGGATCAAAAATCACGCCAGGGACAATTTCGTCATTTTTCGCGACGGTGTCAAAATGGGCTCAAATTTGACAGGTTGATCGGAAACAAAAATCGAGCCTGGGGCAATTTCGTCATTTTTCGCGATCGTGTCGGATTGGGCTCAAATTTGATAGGTTGATCGCAACAAAAAATCGAGCCGGGCTCAACTTCGTCATTTTTGGCGACGGAGTCGAAATGGGCTCAAATTTGACAGGTTGATCGGAAACAAAAACCACGCCAAGGGCAATTTCGTCATTTTTTCGAAGGTATCGGAATGGGCTCAAATTTGACCGGTTGATCGGAAACAAAAATCGATCCGGGGTATTTCGTCATTTTTCGCGACGGAGTCGGAATGGGCTCAAATTTGACAGGTTGACCAGGAACTAAAATCACGGCAGGGGCAATTTCGTCATTTTTCACGACGGTGTCGAAATTGGCTCAAATTTGACAGATTGATAGGAAACAAAAATCGATCCGGGGAGAATTTCGTCATTTTTCCCGACGGAGTCGAAATGGGCTCAAATTTGACAAGTTGATCGGGAACAAAAATTGCGCCAGGGGCAATTTCGTCATTTTTCGCGACGGTGTCAGAATGGGCTCAAATTTGATAAGTTGATCGGAAACAAAAAACGCGCCAGGGGTAATTTCGTCATTTTTTCCGACGGTGTCGGAATGGGCTCAAATTTGATTGGTTGATCGGAAATAAAAATCGCGCGGGAGGCAATTTCGTAATTTTTCAAGGCGGAGTCAGAATGGCCTCAAATTTGACAAGTTGATCGAGAACAAAAATTGCGCCAGGGGCAATTTCGTCATTTTTCGCGACGGAGTCGGAATGGGGTTAAATTTGACAGGTTGAGCGGGAAAAAAAATCTCTTCTGGAGGATTTTCGTCATTTTTCGCGACGGAGTCGGAATGGAGTCAAATTTGACAGGTTGATCGGGATCAAAAATCGTGCCAGCGGCTATTTCGTCATTTTTCATGACGGAGTCGGAATGGGCTCAAATTTGACAGGTTGATCGGGATCAAAAATCGCGCCAGGGGCATTTCGTCATTTTACGCGACGGTGTCGGAATGGGCTAAAATTTGACAGGTTGATCGGAAATGAAAATCGGGCCTGGGGCAATTTCCTCATTTTTCGCGACGGAGTCGGAATGGGTTCAAATTTGACAGGTTGATCGGAAACAAAAATCGCGCCAGGGGCAATTTCGTCATTTTTCGCGATCGAGTCGGAATGGGCACAAATTTGACAGGTTGATAGGGAACAAAAATCGGGCGCTGGGCAATTTCGTCATTTTTCGCGACGGAGTCGGAATGGGCTCAAATTTGACAGGTTGATCGGGAACAAAAATCGCGCCAGGTGCAATTTCGTCATTTTTAGCGACGGTGTCGGAATGGACTCAAATTTGACAGGTTGATCGGGATTAAAAATCGCGCCAGGGGTAATTTCGTCATTTTTCGCGACGGTGTGAGAATGGGCTCAAATTTGACGGGTTGATCGGAAACAAAAATTTATCCGAGCGTTATTTCGTCATTTTTCGCGACGGGGTTGGATTGGGCTCAAATTTGACAGATTGATTGTAAACAAAAATCGCGTCGGGTGCAATTTCGTCATTTTTGGCGATGGAGTCGGAATGCGCTCAAATTTGATTGGTTGATCGGAAACAAAAACCAAGCCAGGGACAATTTCGTCATTATCACGAAGGTGTCGGAATGGGCCCAAAGTTCACAGGTTGATCGGAAACGAAAATCGTGCAGGGGCAATTTCGTCATTTTTCGCGACGGAGTCGGAATGGGCTCAAATTTGACAGGTTGACCGGGAACAAAAATCTCGTCGGAGGCAATTTAGTCATTTTTCACGACGGTGTTGGAACGGGCTCAAATTTGACAGGTTGATCGTAAACAAAAACCGCGCCAGAGGCAATTTCGTAATTTTTCGAGACAGAGTCAGAATGGGCTCAAATTTGACAGGTTGATCAGGTACAAAAATTGCGCCAGGGGCAATTTCGTCATTTTTACGAAGGTGTCGGAATGGGCTCAAATTTACTGGTTGACCGGAAACAAAAATCGCGCAGGGGGCAATTTCGTCATTTTTCGCGACGGAGTTGGAATGGGCTCAAATTTGACGGGTTGATCGGGATCAAAAATCACGCCAGGGGCAATTTCGTCATTTTTCGCGACGGTGTCAAAATGGGCTCAAATTTGACAGGTTGATCGGAAACAAAAATCGAGCCTGGGGCAATTTCTTCATTTTTCGCGATCGTGTCGGATTGGGCTCAAATTTGACAGGTTGATTGCAACCAAAAATCGAGCCGGGCTCAATTTCGTCATTTTTTGCGACGGAGTCGGAATGGGCTCAAATTTGACAGGTTGATCGGAAACAAAAACCACCCCAAGGGCAATTTCGTCATTTTTACGAAGGTGTCGGAATGGGCTCAAATTTGGCCGGTTGATCGGAAACAAAAATCGATCCGGGGTATTTCGTCATTTTTCGCGACGGAGTCGGAATGGGCTCAAATTTGACAGGTTGACCAGGAACAAAAATCGCGGCAGGGGCAATTTCGTCATTTTTCACGACGGTGTTGAAATTGGCTCAAATTTGACAGATTGATAGGAAACAAAAATCGATCCGGGGAGAATTTCGTCATTTTTCCCGACGGAGTCGAAATTGGCTCAAATTTGACAAGTCGATCGGGAACAAAAATTGCGCCAGGGGCAATTTCGTCATTTTTCGCGACGGTGTTAGAATGGGCTCAAATTTGATAAGTTGATCGGAAACAAAAATCGCGCCAGGGGCAATTTCGTCGTTTTTTGCGACGGTGTCGGAATGGGCTCAAATTTGATTGGTTGATAGGAAATAAAAATCGCAACGGAGGCAATTTCGTAATTTTTTTAGGCGGAGTCAGAATGGGCTCAAATTTGACAGGTTGATCGGGAACAAAAATTGCGCCAGGGGCAATTTCGTCATTTTTCGCGACGGAGTCGGAATGGGCTTAAATTTGACAGGTTGATCGTAAACAAAAATCACGC
>NW_019267836.1:0-5334 GCF_002742605.1 Olea europaea var. sylvestris
TGTTCGGAGCACAAAGCCTCCATTTAGATGTCCAAAGGTGGGCTGCCTGCTGGCCCGGGCACAGCCCAGCTGGCAAAAGTTTTGTTCATCTTAGCATGACCACATCCCTTGCGGGCTTGACAGTTTCTTTGATTTATTTGTAAAATGTTAAAAATATTAAAGCTGGATCTAAGTTATTTACATGCCAAAACCAGAGAAAACAGACTTTAGAAATTTTCAGGGTAATCAAAAACTGTGATCTTAATTTTTAAAACTTGCTTCGGAAGTTAAGGTGTCATCTAATAAAATTTTCATTCTAATAAGATTTAACAAAAATGGATTGTTGAAAACAAATCCAATGGAAACAAGTAATATAATTTATATCAATTATTTAAATTGGAAATTTTGATATGAATGCAAACTGAAAATCAGGAACTGCACCTAAGCTAACTAGTAACTATAAAAAATATATTGACCAATATTGTTGAAAGTTGCGTTAACAGATTATGCAAATAGATTCAGTTCTCACACAAAAAAAGTGAAGGAACTCACATGCAGGGAAAGAGATGAGGGAAATTGAAAGGAAAGGAACTCACATGCAGGGGAAGAGACGAGGGAAATTGAAAGGAATGAACATTAATGCAAGTCTTTTAGAGTCTGTTTTGCTTTCTTCTTCAACATTCTTTCACTTCTATACAATTATCAAATGCAGATTTATCTATCTCATGTATATACAAAAAAATCACTTCCCTCGTTTGATATTTATTTTCTTTTTAAACAATAAGCCTAAAATGTAAATTTTCCTGTTTTATTTTTTTGAGAAATGCATCTTTTAGAATGTACTATAGAAGCTCAAACAGTAAAATTGGGGGTTGGGGTTTAGGATGGGGGGAGGGAGAAATGGAATCGAAAGATAGGGTTTAGTTCTTGAGATTACCACAGCACTCATGGGAAATATAAGTGACTGCTTTGGTGTATTGAAAACGAAAATAACAAATACAAAAATTAAAAGTGACCTATGCATACTATTCTTGAGTTGGTGCCTATGCTCGTACTCTTCTTTCTGGTTGGCATACCCATGTTGACATGATATGAGTATGGGTATGAGATATGTGGCGGACAAGGCAATTTTCAACGGGACACGGCCATGGGTAGAGCTTGTTGGATCTTGGCTGCTGCTATTATTAGAGAGCGAAGAAAGTCGGGAAGATGAAAGGTTAGTGAAGGAGGGATTGGGCCTTTAGTATGGGACCCTCCCCCCAATAAGGGCAAATTAGGCTAAGTATGGCCCTGAAAGAGTGTTGGATTGGGCCTTTTGTTTGGGCTGCTTTCTTTTTTCATTTTTTTTAAGGGCAAATTAGGCCAAGTTTGGCTCTGATCTTGAAAAATTGATTAATATGCATTTGGCATCTTTAATTTTTTTTTCAAACGTATTTAATATAGTAGATCCTGGAATTGCTTAATTACTTTCTTAGTAATCTTCTTAATTGCTTTCTTAACTATTATTTCATTGATTAATGTGGATTTATCAATTATATCAATAATAATTAAAGAAAAATCAACATTGAGGAGTAAATCAGTGGTTAGGCCTTGGATTTGCTTCCCAATAATCACCACTTCGAGTCTCCTCAAGGCCATTGAGGTGAGTACTCGACTGTTAATTTCAAGGTCTCGTGAGATTAATCGAGGTGCGCGTAAGCTGGCCTGGACACTCACGATCTTTAAAAAAAAATCAAATTCATCCACAATTTAAGGACCACTCGTAGTATTTTGACTTTTTTTCCGTCATGTAAATTTCTCATTTTAACAACTAAGTCTCAAAATATCATGTTTTTATATTTATTTTTATGATCTTGATAATCCAAATCGATGTAAATAGAATTTTATTAATATTGACATTTTAAAACGTAATTGACTTTGTATTGTTAAATTCAATGATAGCAGCCATATTTAGGGCCTGTTCGGTATTGATCATGAGAACTGATTTTTTGACTGTTAGGGAGAAAAGTGGAAACCACCTGTGAAAGTAAAAAATGATGTCTGAAATAATAAAATAACGGTCAAAAAATCAATTTTTTGGAGTGAAAAAAGCACAACCAAACAAGGGCTTAATTTGTAAATTTTACAATAAATCTTCAAAAAAACTCTTATTAGCTGACAACATGTTATGTCACTTATAATTTAAATTTGTCGCTTTTTAAAATTTTTGTCATTTTCAATTTATAGGTTTGCCCTATTTTTAAAATTAAGTTATGTTCTATGTTTAGTTCAAAGATTGAAGTTTCAAAAATGTATCCACGTACCTGTGTCCAAAATTTGGACTATTTTTAGTCATATTCCTGTATCCTACATTTTAGCACTTATAATTTAATTAGAAAATAAAAGATCAGACACTTAGATACGTACCTGTACCCAAGCTCGAAGATCATAGGTTGGTTCAATCCTAAGATCTCATTGTCCTAAGTTGTCTTCCTTTTCTTTTGTTGATTTCAAGGATATTCTTTCTCAAAGCATCTTTGGGAGTTGTTTATAGACATTTTTACATTATAAATAGATACAAATGAGTGAATGATAAGTGAGTAGTATATGTGGATACAAGGTGGTTTGACCTTTTATCAACATATTATAAACGGTAGCTAAACATGGGCCAAGTCTTCTTTCCATTTGATAGACTGATTTTTTTGCCTTGATGACAACCATAAATATTTCCATAGTATACACTAATGCTTAGCTTTAATAATTCCTGTCATCCTGATTCCCCCCTGAACTTGCTCTTGTAGTTCACCCAATATAAGGGGATAAATAGGTTGATTTTAATTGTATATATGGCGATCCACTTCTTAACTTTGATTAATATGTGCATTTGGAACCAATCTGAACAAAATCAGTTGGATAAATTATTCATCTTTTGATGTTTAAGTTGTACCCTTTATCCAGCATATTGAGTGTGTCTTCTTAAACATATAAAAACGAAATTTTTTTCTGAAACTTAAAGTAAAAAACTTTCTAGAGTTACAATGTTAATGGGTCTTTGCTGTGTACGTGTGTGACTAATAACGTTAATTATGCAACATGCGGAGAGTACATTGAGAATAGACCAGCTGCTAAATTTTGTGACTCTAATGCAATTAACATATACAGGAAGACAGTGAGAAGACAGGCAATGTTACATCAGCCGGAATGTATTTCTTGCATTTCCAAGTATACAGAATGGATTCAACTATAAATGCGGTATGCCTAATTTCCAAATTACTTTTTCCTTTCAGTGAAAAGGCTTGCAGGTTCACTTTTACTGATAAATTCACTTGTGTGTTGGTTCAGTTGGCCATGGCAAAGGACTCAGAAGCTTCTTTCTTCAAGAGATTGGACGGCCTTCAACCTTGTGAGGTCTCAGAACTAAAGGCTGGCACCCACATATTTGCTGTTTATGGTCTGAACTTTCTTTTTATGTATCTTATTATTTTGATGAATATCAGATGATCAAGAAAAGACAAGAATCTCTAAATACTTGCATTTGGCCTGATTTGTGCAGGAGATAATTTCTTTAAAACTGCTACCTATACAATTGAGGCTCTCTCTGCAAAGTCGTATGAGGAGACAACTGAAAAGCTTAAGGATATTGAGGCTGAGATTTTGAGGAAGAGAAATGAACTACGCCAATTCGAAACAGAATATAGAAAGGTTTCCTACTTTTTCACTTATGTTTCCTAATGATGTTTGCAGTTAATGTTTGTGGATTTAATTTTACAGTCTTCCTCTTCTATTTTGAAGGCATTGGCACGCTTCCAAGAAGTCACCAACAGATACAGCCAGGAAAAGCAATCTGTAAGTTTGCTTCCTGGGAATTCTTTATGGTTAAACGTTTTTATTGTCAGTATGTATTAGTTTTGAATCTAATTTCTATCCCTCTGAAACCTCAAATCCATACATAGATATTTATCTTGAGAAATATAATAATGATGTTTAAGAATAGAAGAAACAACTGATCGTCTTTTTTCTTTTTTCTTTTTTCTTTTCTCTTTTCCCCCTTTTTTTAAAGTCATTTTGAGAAATGGAATTTTGATCTTCACATTGTCTTTGCTGGTTAGCCTCTTGGTAACATTAATTTATCTTATATTAAGAAAACCCAAAAGTCACACATTGGGCATCTGTGTTTTAGAGTTTACAAACTGTGATTTCGTTGTTTGTAATGTAATAGCCAATAGGAATCTCATTTTAGAGTAATATTCATAATTTAAGTGGCTGAACCATTAACTAGACATATTTACAAGGCATTGCCTAGTTTGTAACTGTATTCTTCTCTCTTAATAAATCCTGTCATTCCTGATCCTGCTTTTTTGGTTGGTAAATATTTGCCTGTGGTATTTACTCATGTTCATAAACAGGTTGACGAACTTCTAAAACAGCGAGATAGCGTCCACTCATCTTTTACCGTTGTAAGGTCGGTGGGCAATACCAGTGAGAGTGGACACTTTAGCAATGGAAGTGGCAGCAAAATTCCTGGTGAAGAGTGCATGTCTGACAGCCCGGGAGAAGAGAGCAGTTCCGATTCAAAGGACATATCTGCAAAGAAGAAATGGTTCAATTTCAACCTCAAAGGACCTGATAAAAAGTGAGTGGTACATAATTTGTGTTTGCTCCAGAGGTTTGGAATTTTATCCTTTCATGCAAGCATTTGGCTAGTTCGCTGTCTAAACCATTCCTTGTATTATGCGTTCAAAATATGTTTTTACCATTTACCATTTTCTGTTTTCTGAGTTTTTCATATAGGATTTGTGATATTTAATCACTAAAAAGATTAGTATTCTTGGAGTTGTGGCTATTCAGTCCCCAGGATACATTTTGAAATGTCATGTAGAACAAGCCTAGCATTCGGTTGAAAATCCTTTTACTTTGTTGTATATAAATTCTAGTTGTTGAGTAGATCTGTTGGTTGAGCCTTCATTACTAGGAATGATGGTGCAGGAAGAAATTTTTGTTTGAATTGATCGAAAGTGTCATTTATTGAATATTCAAAACATCCAAAAAGACATCTTATAAAAGTTAAACTAATATGGGTTCGGAAGAATAATCTAATCACGCTAAAGACTTAATTTGCCCTCATTAAAATAACTAAATGTACATAAAATAAAAATAAACAGAAGTAAAAATTAATTAAAATGGGCTCACGTCTCCTACAGCATCGTTCAATGGACTTGATAAATAGTAATTAGAGCTTTTTTTTTTTTTTGTGGCGTAAAATATATTTCAATTTGATTTAGATATTCGAAGCGATTGAAAACCTCCCCAATGAAGAGATGTAAAGGAAATGTAAATTGTATTTAAAATGTAAATCTTTCCATTGAACAAAAATTT
>NW_019267837.1:0-5332 GCF_002742605.1 Olea europaea var. sylvestris
AATTTATGATGAAATCAACGTCATCTTTTCATTAGCTCGTTTCCAATCGATTTAGACTAGCAATTTGCCAAAAAACGAACAAATCTGAAGTTATCATGAAATGAAAAACCAATTTTCTTTGGCTCTATTCCAATTGAATTAGACTTGCAATTCGCCAAAAATGGACAAACCTGAAGTTATCATGAAATGATAAACCACATTTCTTTGGCTCGATTCCAATCGAATTAGACACGCAATTCGCCAAAAGCGAACAAACCCGAAAATATCATGAAATGAAAAACCTCTTTTCACTTGCACGATTCCAATCGAATTAGACAAGCAATTCGCCAAAAATGAACAAACCCGTAGTTATCATGAAATCAAAAGCCACTTTTTATTGGCTCGATTACAATCGAATTGGACTAGCAATTCGCCAAAAATGAACGAACCCAAAGTTATCATGAATTGAAAAGCACCTTTTCATTGGCTCAATTCCAATCGAATTTGACTAGCAATTCGCCAAAAATGAACATACCCGAAGTTATCATGAAATCAAAATCATCTTTTCATTAGCTCAATTCTAATCGATTTAGACTAGCAATTTGCCAAAAACAAACAAACACGACGATATCATGAAATGAAAAACTACTTTTCTTTCGCTCGATTCCAATCGAATTAGACTAGCAATACGCCAAAGATGAACAAACTCGAAGTTATCATGAAATCAAAAGCCATTTTTCAATGGCTCGATTCTAATGGAATTAGATAGCAATTCGCAAAAAATGAATAAACAGAAGTTATCATAAAATCAAGAGCAACTTTTTACTTGCACGATTCCAATTGATTTAGACTAGAAATTGGCCAAAAATGAACAAACCTGAAGTTATCATGAAATCAAAAGCCACTTTTCATTGGCCCGATTCCAATCGAATTGGACTAGGAATTCACCAAAAATGAACAAACCAGAAGTTATCATGAAATGAAAAACCTCTTTTCATTGGCTCGATTCCAATTGAATAAGACTAGCAATTCGCCAAAAACGAACAAACCTGGAGTTATGATGAAATCAAAATCATCTTTTCATTAGCTCGATTCCAATCGATTTAGACTAGCAATTCCTCAAAAATGAACAAACCCAAAGTTCTCATGAAATCAAAATCATCTTTTCATTAGCTCGATTCCAATTGATTTAGACTAGCAATTTGCCAAAAACGAACAAAGACGAAGATATCATGAAATGAAAAACCACTTTTCTCTGGTTCGATTCCAATCGAATTAGACTAGCAATACGCCAAAAATGAACAAACCCGTAGTTATCAAGAAATTAAAATCCACTTTTCATTAGCTCGATTCCAATCGAATTAGATAACAATTCGCCAAAAAGAACAAACACGAAGTTATCATGAAATGAAAAACCACTTTTCTTTGGCTCGATTCTGAACGAATTAGACTAGCAATACGCCAAAAATTAATGAAAACCCAAAGTTATAATGAAATCAAAAGCCATTTTTCATTCGCTCGATCCCAGTCTAATTAGATAGCAATTCGCCAAAAATGAATAAACCGAAGTTATCTTGAAATCAGAATCATCTTTTCATTAGCACAATTCCAATCGATTTAGACTAGCAATTCACCAAAAACGAACAAACACGAAGATATCATGAAATGAAAAACCACTTTTCTGTGGCTCGATTCCAATCGAAATAGACTAGCAACACGCCAAAAACGAATAAACCCGAAGTTATCATGAAATCAAAAGCCACTTTTCATTGGCTCGATTCCAATCGAATTAGATAGCAATTCGCAAAAAATGAATAAACCGAAGTTATCATGAAAACAAAAGCGACTTTTCACTTGCACAATTCCAATCGATTTAGACTAGCAATTCGCCAAAAATGAACAAACCCGAAGATATCATGAAATCAGAAGCTACTTTTCATTGGCACGATTCCAATTGATTTGGAGTAGCAATTCGCCAAAAATGAACAAACTCGAAGTTATCATAAAATGAAAAACCTCTTTTCGTTGGCTTGATTCCAATCGAATTAGACTAGCGATTCGCCACAAACGAACAAACCCGAAGTCATCATGAAATCAAAAGCAACTTTTCATTGGCTCGATTCCAATCGAATTAGACTAGTAATTCGCTAAAATCGAACAAACCCAAAGTTATCATGAAATCAAAATCATCTTTTCATTAGCTCGATTCCAGTCAATTTAGACTAGCAATTCGCCAAAAATAAACAAACCCGAAGTTCTCATGAAATGAAAAACCACTTTTCTTTGGCTCGATTCCAATGGAATTAGACATGCAATTCGCCAAAAATGAACAAACCTCAAGTTATCATGAAATAAAAAGCAACTTTTCATTGGCTCGATTCCAAACGAATTAGACTAGCAGTTCGCCAAAAACGAACAAACCAGAAGTTATCATGAAATGAAAAGCCACTTCTCTTTGGCTCAATTCCAATCGAATTAGACTTGTAATTCGCCAAAAATGAACAAACCTGAAGTTATCACGAAATCAAAAGCCACTTTTCATTGGCTCAATTCCAATTGACTTAGACTAGCAATTCGTCAAGATTGAACAAACCTGAAGTTATCATGAAATCAAAAGCCACTTTTCATTGTCTCGATTCCAATCGAATTGGACTAGTAATTCGCCAAAAAATGAAAAATCTCGATGTCATCATGAAATGGAAAACCACTTTTCATTGGCTCGATTCCAATCGAATTAGACTAGCAATTCGCCAAAAACGAACAAACCCGAAGTTATCGTGAAATCGAAAACATCGTTTCATTAGCTCGATTTCTATCGATTTAGACTTGCAATTTGCCAAACACGAAGTTATCATGAAATGAAAAACCACTTTTCGTTGGCTCGATTCCAATTGAATTAGACTAGCAATTCGCCAAAAATGAACAAACCCAAAGTTATCCTGAAATCATAAGCCACTTTTCATTGGCACGATTCCAGTCGAATTGGACTAGCAATTCCCCAAAAATGAACAAACCCGAATTTATCATGAAATGAAAAACCTCTTTTCATTGGCTCGATTCCAATCAAATTAGACTAGCAATTTGCCAAAAACGAACAAACCCGAAGTTATCATGAAATCAAAATCATCTTTTCATTAGCTCGATTCCAATCGATTTAGACTAGCAATTCGCGAAAAACTAACAAACCCGAACTTATCATGAAATGAAAAACCAATTTTCTATTGCTCGATTCCAATCGAATTAGACTTGCGATTCGCCAACAACGAACAAATCTGAAGTTATCATAAAAGGAAAAACCACTTTTGTTTGGCTCGATTCCAATCGAATTAGACATGCAATTTGCCAAAAACAAACAAACCCGAAGTTATCATGAAATGAAAAACCTCTTTTCATTGCCTCGATTCCATTCGAATTAGACTAGCAATTCCCCAAAAACGAACAAACCCAATGTCATAATGAAATCAAAATCATCTTTTCATTAGCTCGATTTCAATCGATTTAGACTAGCAATTCACCAAAAACTATCAAACACGAAGTTATCATGAAATGAAAAACCACTTTTCTTTGGCTCAATTCCAGACGAATTAGACTAGCAATTCGTCAAAAACGAACAAAGCCGAAGTTATCATGAAATCAGAAGCCACTTTTCATTGGCTCGATTCCAATCGAATTGGAGTGTCAATTCGCCAAAAATGAACAAACCCAAAGTTTTCATGAAAAGAAAAACCACTTTTCATTGGCTCGATTCCGAACGAATTAGACTAGCAATACGCCAAAAATTAACAACCCTGAAGTTGTCATGAAATCAAAAGCGACTTTTCATTCGCTCGATCCCAATCGAATTAGATAGCAATTCGCCAAAAATGAATAAACTGAAGTAATCATGAAATCAAAATCATCTTTTCATTAGCTCAATTCCAATCGATTTAGACTAGCAATTCGCCAAAAACGAACAAACACGAAGTTATCATGAAATGAAAAACCTCTTTTCATTGGCTCGATACCAATCGAAATAGACTAGCAATTCTCCAAAAATGAACAAACCGAAGTTATCATGAAATCATAATTATCTTTTCATTAGCTCGATTCCAATCGATTTAGACTAGCAATTCGCCAAAAACGAACAAACACGAAGTTATCATGAAATGAAAAACCTCTTTTCATTGGCTCGATACCAATCGAAATAGACTAGCAATTCTCCAAAAATGAACAAACCGAAGTTATCATGAAATCATAATTATCTTTTCATTAGCTCGATTCCAATCGATTTAGACTAGCAATTCGCCAAAAACGAACAAACACGAAGTTATCATGAAATGAAAAACCACTTTTCTTTGGCTCGATTCCAATCGAAATAGACTAGCAATACGCCAAAAATGAACAAACTCGAAGTTATCATGAAATCAAAAGCAACTTTTCTTTGGCTCGATTCCAATCGAATTGGACTAGTAATTCGCCAAAAATGAACAAACCTGAACTTATCATGAAATGAAAAACCAATTTTCTTTGGCTCTATTCCAATCGAATTAGACTTGCAATTCGCCAAAAATGAACAAACCCAAAGTTATCATGAAAGCAAAATCCACTTTTCTTTAGGTCGATTCCAATTGAATTAGACATGCAATTCGCCAAAAATGAACAAACCCGAACTTATCACGAAATGAAAAACCTCTTTTCAATAGCTCAATTCCAATCGAATTAGACTAGCAATTCGCCAGAAATGAACAAACCCGAAGGTATCATGAAATCAAAATCATGTTTTCATTAGCTCGATTCCAATCGATTTAGACTAGCAATTCGCCAAAAATGATCAAACACGAAGTTATCATGAAATAAAAAACCACTTTTCTTTGGCTCGATTTCAATAGAATTAGACTAGCAATTCGCCAAAAACGAACAAACCCCAAGTTATCATGAAATCAAAAGCCACTTTTCATTGGCTCGATTCAAATCGAATTAGATAGCAGTTCGCAAAAAATGAATAAACCGAAGTTATCATGAAATCAAAAGCCAATTTTCACTTGCACGATTCCAATCGATTTAGACTAGCAATTCGCCAAAAATGAACAATGCCCGAAATTATCATGAAATCAGAAGCCACTTTTCATTGACTCGATTCCAATCGAATTGGAGTAGCAATTCGCCAAAAATGAACAAACCCGAAGTTATGATGAAATGAAGAACCTCTTTTCATTGGCTCGATTCCAATCGAAATAGACTAGCGATTCACCACAAACGAACAAACCCGAAGTCATCATGAAGTCAAAAGCCACTTTTCATTGGCTCTATTCCAATCGAATTAGATAGCAATTCGCAAAAAATGAATAAACCAAAGTTGTAATGAAATCCAAAG
>NW_019267838.1:0-5332 GCF_002742605.1 Olea europaea var. sylvestris
ACAGCTCCAATAATACAAATGCTGCAGTTCGAGAGCACCTTTTTAGCTCACTTAGGTATGTCTCTCATTTTTATGTACAGAGGTGTGTGTTTAGTTAGATTACTTATTTAAAAGCCAACGTTGTTGAGGTGCCGGTGTATTGAAATCTGACTGCTTGTTTGAGCTATAGAAGCACGGAATCGTTGGTTTGAGCTTTTTTGAGTCTGATATGAATCTTGGGATTACATATTTTAAGCAACATTGACCCTTAATATATACATTTTGAAAAGTAAAAGTCTGGTAATTATTGAAGAGGAAAGAGAGGGGTATTGACTGGAATTTTTTAAGGTTTTTTATTACATTTCAAGTTATCGTTCAATTTTACTCTTCTTTGCCCCCTTTCCTTGCAATTAACTTTTGTTCATTTCCTGTGTCTGTATAAAATGATTGGTCACATGACTTCCCTTGCTTTTCCTTCTTAAGACCGTTCAAAACTTTGGAGTTTACCATATTTCAGCAAATATTGAGCTGTTGCAACTCTGTAATTTGTAATTGTCTGGAAGTTTGTGGAAGAGACTTGGTGGCGGTGGTTAAGGGTCTATTTGAAGTTGGGGTACCGTGTCATCTTCTCTCTCTTACTTGCCTTGCCTATTATGAGTTATGGAATTTACAATCCATTGTATCTTGTCATGCATCATGTAGGAAGACGTGATCTGTGTTATATTCAACTAGAATTCATATTTTTAATTGTTTATGTCATTTTGGGGGTGTTTTTATCTTGACCTGGAGGAGCACCAATAGGTATAAGATTTTTTTGGTGGTTCTGGACGATGGATTTTGATGGGCTTGTTGAGTTTGCGGATTTTTATCTTGTTGGTTCGTAATTAGAACTTGGCTTTTGTTTTGGATTTTTGGATAATTTATTGGTACTGGTTCCTATACTTCGTGTAGAGATAAGGAGGTTGGCTACTTCAAGAATTTTGAGATTTTTTTTAGGTAATTGATTTGATGGGAGCCAAGAGTTCTACTTCTAGGAATGGGAGGAGTTGGAGTCAGTCTTCATCAACTCGGTCTACTTCTTCATCGTCATGGAATTATCGTCATTCTCAATCATCGGTTTCACAATATGCTCAGAATTACCCTGTGCAGCAACCATATTCTGCTGAGGATCCACCACCAAACCATTACTATGCTCCTCCTCCTCCCAATTATGGGGTTTCATCCCAATCACATGCACCACAAAAGAAGCTCGAAAGGAGGTATTCAAGGATTGCGGACAATTATAATTCGTTAGAGGAGGTATGTATATATACTCCATGGAATTTATTTATGACCCTTAAAACCAGGGAATCGACAATATCCTGCATTGTCATCTATCAAAATCCTGTGCTTGATTATGTATAGCACATAGGAAATCCTTGTTCTATTTATTGAGCAATTTTAACTATTGGAAAACCAAATATTTTGCTTAAGAAATGTGAAAATTATCTGAATGCACACCACACGTAGATGTTTCTATAACTTCATATCTTACCATGGAAATGACTTGACTAAACAGCTTATAACTGCTTTTTGCTGCTGCATGTGAGCTAGAATAGCAGTTTTATTTTAAATAATAGTTTGAAAATATCTACCAACGTGACTGAGCAAGTGAAGGGAATCTCTCTCTCTTTCTCTCTCTCAATCAATCATTGGAAAACAAGCAAAAGGAGATTGGACCTTACACAATTGCTATATCACTTGTGTGCTCATCGTCATTTAACTTATAAGAACAGAACATATATTTCACCAATTCTGTAGGTTGTTTACTAGTAGCTTTAGCAACAACAAACAAGCTTTGAGATGAAAAGTAGAACTAAGCTTATGAAAGCTATTATTATCAAGGCTTAGGGGGGAATGAATGTTTAGATTTGAGGAATACATCCGAGTGAACTCTCTCTGGATGCATTTTCAAGTTTCAGTTAGCCTTGTAGAGAGATAGGAGATTGCAGCGCAAAAATTGATTCTGAGAGAAGAGTTGTTTTGAAGCATGATGTGATTGGCATATGAGTTTGCCCTATTTACTTTTGGCCTTTCTTTGTGGTTCACAAAAAGTAACATAATACTAAAAATGCTACTCATTCACAATATTGGGATGGATATTTGACAATAAATTGAGTGCAGTTCACCAATTTTAAAGGACATAAATGTCAGGGTGATATGTATCACTTAGATGGCTGTTGAAGGCCAGAGTTAATGCTGCAGCATATAGAAAAGCTGAATCATTTTTCCTTATGAGTACAATGTACATGTTTTCCGAGTTTTAATTCATATGATGCTTTGATTTATTTCCTGTTTTATTTTCAAAGTTTCCTAAATGTTTTTTGTAATTGAATTTTCTGTCTTTTTATAAGTGGGAAGTATGACGCTCTAATTTCTTCAGGTGACTGAAGCTCTTTCTCGTGCTGGCCTCGAGTCTTCAAATCTAATTATTGGCATTGATTTCACTAAGAGCAATGAGTGGACAGGTTGAGATTCGTGTTCTCTTGTTTAGAAATCTTGTTATGTATTATGAGGTACAGTAAAGTGTTCTGAACATGTATTTTTATTAGGTAAGAGATCCTCCAATGGTAGAAGCTTACATCACATCGGAAGTGGTTTAAATCCTTATGAACAAGCAATATCCATCATTGGGAAAACGCTGGGAGCTTTTGATGAAGATAACTTGATTCCCTGTTTTGGATTTGGAGACGGTATTACATCATAACTCGATTTTGTTTCTGAAATTTTAGAATTGACTTATTCTGTTAGTTCTATCTATAACCAAAATTCTCTTATTCAAACAGTACGAGTTATAACCTGTCCTCCTCTTCCTATAAATCTTGACAGCATCAACGCATGATCAAGATGTATTCAGCTTCTATCCTGATGAAAGATTTTGCAATGGGTTTGAGGAGGTGTTGAGTCGTTACAGAGAGATTGTTCCTCATCTAAAACTTGCAGGTTTGATATTTTTTATCTGTCGCAGGCTCTCAGCCCAGCGTTAGACTTTGATGTAATTGGAATACATAGCTTAGCCCTTTTTAAAATTTTTGTTTCAGGACCAACATCCTTTGCCCCTATTATTGAAATGGCCATGAGTATTGTTGAGCAGAATGGAGGACAATACCATGTTTTACTAATTATTGCAGATGGACAGGTAAGTCATTTTATCCATATTTAAGATTTTTAATATATTAAGCAGGTGAAAGGGAAAAAAATATTCTTTATCGGATTCACAAGGAGTAATTGGTTGGAGGATGTCGGCACATAGCTCATAAGAGACATGTTATGTGATTTTGATAGACATATTATTTTTACAAAACATTCCATATATGAATTTGTTATGTTAAAAATGATATATCACCATAGGTTACCAGAAGTGTCGATACTGAACGCGATCAGCTAAGTCCACAGGAGCAGATAACTGTTCAAGCCATTGTTGAAGCAAGGTAAATTTTCCGCATCCTCTTTTGATACGTCTGTAAATTGTTTATCATAAGGAGAAGTTTGTCAACTTTTCATGTTGTTGATCCATTGTTGTCAGCAAGTTGCCGTTGTCTATCATTTTGATCGGAGTTGGAGATGGACCCTGGGACATGATGAAGGAATTTGATGATAACATTCCAGCTCGGGACTTTGATAATTTCCAGGTCAGTTTTTGTGGTGTGTTATAAATGGTAAATTCTATTGAGCCTGTAGACCTTTACTTGAATATATTTGATATGTTTAACTAACAAACTATTTTCTCCTTGTCAGTTTGTAAATTTCACTGAGATTATGTGCAAAAATGTGCACCAATCTCGAAAAGAGACAGAATTTGCTCTTGCAGCATTGATGGAAATTCCATCTCAATTTAAAGCAACAATGGAGCTTAATTTGTTGGGGTAATCTCTCTCTCTCTCTCTCTGCATTGGTGTGCTGTGCATACATGGTCCCTATCGGTTTGTTTGGTAGTGTGACAATATAGTACCTGACATTACCAAAGGAGAAAAAGAAGCTAAAATCTCGTCCAGTATATTGTCCAATTCATTCCTACACTAGTACCACACGCCCTCTATGCATGTTTGCTTAAGGTAAGATAAGGTATTCATTTTTCATTGTTTTGCATGATTTAGCGGACAAAAAGGACATGGTGCAGAGAGGGTTCCTCTTCCACCACCTGTCTATGGTGCAGCATCTGGCACCAATTCAGAACTCGATTGTGCAACTAGTTTTCAGCAGAGTTCAAGTTCATATTATGATGCCAACAGTTCAGTCGATGCAGTCCCATCTGCTCCGAGTTCAACATATGACAACCAGGTAAATTCTGTATGCATATAACTTTTTATGCCTGTGCTTTTCGTGTATACCTTGGTAGTGCTTCCTAAACAACTGGTACTGTGACAAGTTTTTTTTTATTTGTCTTTTTGATTATAAGTGTCAGAAAACATGTGCTGATAGTTTTCTCTGTGTTGGACAGATTTGTCCTGTTTGCTTCAGTAACCGAAAGGACATGGCATTTGGTTGTGGGCATCAGGTATTCTAAAATGATCTATTGTAAACAGGTTAAAATCGGAGTTTCACCAAACTTATAGCACTATTTTACTTTGGTCTCCAAACATTTTTTTGTTCTAAATTAGTTACTGAACTTTCATTTTCAGTTTAGGCTCTTCATTTAACTCCGTCTGCTAAATGAATGGAAATACTATTGTGGCTAAAAGAAAATATGATGTGGCTTGATAAATACAATGATTATATCTCGAATCAAACAAAAATGTGTCTTGTTAGTTTAGTTGTGCTTTTGAATGCATTTCTTGAAGTACCAAAAAACAAAAGAAAAAAATATTTTTATGTATATATTGCAGCCCCTCCCCCTCACAACCATGAACATGTTTGTAGTAGACGAAGTGCCTAAACTAAAATAAAAATGAAAACCCATTGATTAATTTGAAACAAAAAAAGTTTGGGGACTGACTGTGTTTAACTCGTCATCAAATTTTACTTGGATGAATCCATGGAGGATGTTAATACTTAAGAGTGATCTTCTTTCTTCAGACATGCTGCGACTGTGGAAATAACCTTCAGCTTTGTCCAATTTGCCAGAGTTCAATCCAAACCAGAATAAAACTCTACTGAGTAGCTTGTTTGCTTGTTAAAACGTAGCTGCTGCTAAAAAACTAACAGGTTAGCACGGCTTGCTTCTCCGTCGTTATCTCCCTCATCTGCCCATCCCTTTTGTGCCAAATTATTTTAATTTGTTCTTGATGTAAAAATTTAGTAGTTTGAGTTGATGCATCATTGTAAATTTATGGTGTTGACATTATACACAGCACATAATCTTATTTATATACAT
>NW_019267839.1:0-5331 GCF_002742605.1 Olea europaea var. sylvestris
AGGAATTTGGCTAAAATCCCGTGACCCCGGGTCTCTGCCCCGATTCCAATTTCGTGGGCCGTTTCCAATCAACCTACCAAATTCCAGCCCATTCCGACACCGTCGCGACAAAAGACAAAATTGCCCCTGGTGCGATTTATCTTTGTTAATTTTCAGTCCCGCACTTCTTCAACCTGACATAATTAATATGAAAATTAATTATTTGGAGTCCCAAACGATGGAATTTGGCTAAAATCCCGTGATCCCAGGTCTGTGCCACGAGTACAATTTTGCGTGCCGTTTCCAATCAACCTGCCAAATTTTGGCCCATTCCGACACCGTCGCGACAAAGGACAAAATTGGCCCTCGTGCGCTTTTTCATTGTTAATTTTCTATCTAGCACTTCTTTCACTTGACATAATTAACAGGGAAATTAATTATTCGAAGGCCCAGACGTAGGAATTTGGCTATAATCTCGAGATCCCGGATCTGTGCCCCGAGTCCAATTTTGTGGGCCGTTTCCAATCAACCAGCCAAATTTCGGCCCATTCCGACACCATCGTGACAAATGACAAAATTGCCCCAGGTGCGATTTTTCTTTGTTAATTTTCTGTCCAGCACTGCTTCAACCTAACATAATTAATACGAAAATTAATTATTCGAAGTCCCAAACGAAGGAATTTGGCTAAAATCCCATGATCCACAGTCCGTGCCACGAGTACAATTTCGAGTGTCGTTTCCAATCAACCTGCCAAATTTTGGCCCATTCCGACACCATCACGACAAATGACAAAATTGGCCCTCATGCGATTTTTCTTTGTGAATTTTCTGTCCAGCACTACTTTAACCTGACATAATTAATAGGGAAATTAATTATTCGGAGACCCAAACGAAGGAATTTGGCTAAAATCCCGCGATCCTGGGTCTGTGCCTCGAGCCAAACTTCGCGGGCCGTTTCCAATCAACTTACCAAATTTCGATCGATTTCGACACCATCTTGACAAATGACAATATTGGCCCTGGTCTAATTTTTCTTTGTTAATTTTCTGTTAAGAACTTCTTGAACCTGACATAATTAATACAGAAATTAATTATTTGGAGGCCCAAATGAAGGAATTTAGCTAAAATCCCGTGATCCCGGGTCTGTGCCCCAAGTCCAATTTTGCAGGCCGTTTCCAAACAACCTGCCAAATTTCGACACCATCGCGATAAATGATAAAATTGCCCCTGATGCGGTTTTTCTTTGTTAATTTTCTATCTAGCACTTCTTCAACCTGACATAATTAATACGAAAAATAATTATCGGAGGCCCAAACGAAGGAATTTGGCTAAAATCTCGTGATCCGGGGTCTGTGCCTCGAGTCCAATTTTGTGGGCCGTTTCCATTGAACCTGCCAAATTTTGGCCCATTTTGACACCGTTACGAGAAATGAGAAAATTGCCCCAGATGCAGTTTTTCTTTGTTAATTTTCTATCCAGCACTTCTTCAGCATGACATAATTATTACGGAAAGTAATCATTTGAAGGCCCAAACGATGGAGTTTGGAAAAAATCCCGTGATCCCGGGTCTGTGCCCCGAGTCCAATTTCTTGGGCCGTTTCCAATCAACCTGCCAAATTTCGGCCCATTACGACACCGTCGCGACAAATGACAAAATTTCCCCAGGTGCGATTTTCCTTTGTTAATTTTCTGTCCAACACTTCTTCAACCTGACATAATTAATAGGGAAATTAATTATTCGAAGGTCCAAATGAAGGAATTTGGCTAAAATCCCGTGATCCCAGGGTCTGTGCCCCGAGTCCAATTTCGCGCGCCGTTTCCAATCAACGTGCTAAATTTAGGGCCATTCCCACACCATTGCAACAAATAACAAAATTACCCCTGGTCTGGTTTTTCTTTGTTAATTTTCTATCCAGCACTACTTCAATCGGACATAATTAATACAAAAATTAATTATTCGGAGGCCCAAACGAAGGAATTTGGCTAAAATCCCGTGATCCCAGGGTCTGTGCCCCGAGTCCAATTTCGCGCGCCGTTTCCAATCAACCTGCTAAATTTAGGCCCATTCCCACACCGTCGCAACAAATAACAAAATTACCCCTGGTCTGGTTTTTCTTTGTTAATTTTCTGTCTAGCACTACTTCAACCGGACATAATTAATACAAAAATTAATTATTCGGAGACCCAAACGAAGGAATTTGGATAAAATCCCGCGATCCCGGGTCTGTGCCTCGAGTCCAATTTCGCTGGCCATTTCCAATCAACTTGCCAAATTTCTGCCCATTCCGACACTAGAGCAAAAAATGACAAAATTGCCCCAGGTGCGATTTTGCTTTGTTAATTTTCTGACCAACACTTCTTCAACCCGACATAATTAATAAGGAAATTAATTATTTGGAGGCCCAAACGAAGGAATTTGGCTAAAATCCTGTGATCCCGAGCCTGTGCATCGAGTCCAATTTCGCAGGCCGTTTCCAATGAACTTACCAAATTTTGGCCCATTCCGACACCATCACGAGAAATGACAAAATTACCCCTGATGCGGTTTTTCTTTGTTAATTTTCTGTCCAGTACTTCTTAAACTTGACATAATTAATACGGAAATTAATTATTCAGAGGCCCAAATGAAGAAATTTGGCTAAAATCCCGTGATCTAGGTTCTGTGCCCCGATTCCAATTTCACGGGCCGTTTCCAATCAACCAGCCAAATTTCGACCCATTCCGAAACCGTCGCGACAAATGACAAAATTGCCCCAGGTGCGATTTTTCTTTGTTAATTTTCTGTCCAGCACTACTTCAACCTGACATAATTAATACGAAAATTAACTATTCGAAGTCCCAAACAAAGGAATTTAGCTAAAATGCTGTGGTCCTGAGTTTGTGCCATGAGTACAATTTCGCATGCCATTTCCAATCAACTTGCCAAATTTCGACCCATTTCGACACGATCGCGACAAATGACAAAATTGCCCCTGGTGCGGTTTTTCTTTGTTAATTTTCTGTCGAGCGCTTCTTCAACCTGACATAATTAATACGAAAGTTAATTATTCAGAGGCCCAAACGTAGGAATTTGGCTAAAATCTCGTGATCCCGGGTCTGTGCCCTGAGTCCAGTTTCGCAGGCCGTTTCCAATCAACCTGCCAAATTTCGGCCCATTCCGACACTGTCGCGACAAATGACAAAATTGCCCTTAGTGCGATTTTTCTTTGTTAATTTTCTGTCCAGCACTACTTTAACCAGACATAATTAATTTGGAAATTAAATATTTGGAGTCCCAAACGAAGGAATTTGGCTAAAATCCCGTGATCCCGGGTCTGTGCCACGAGTACAATTTCATGTGCCGTTTCCAATCAACCTGCCAAATTTTGACCCATTCCGACACCATCGCAACAAATGACAAAATTAGCCCTCGTACAATTTTTCTTTGTTAATTTTCTGTTCAGCACTTCTTTAACCTGACATAATTAATAGGGAAATTAATTATTCATAGACCCAAACGAAGGAATTTGGCTAAAATCCCGCGATCCTGGGTCTGTGCCCCGAGCCAAATTTCGCGGGCCGATCGATTCCGACACCGTCGCGACAAATGACAATATTGCCCCTGGTCCGATTTTTCCTTGTTAATTTTCTGTCCAGCACTTCTTCAACCTGATATAATTAATACGGAAATTAATTATTCCGAGGCCCAAATGAAGGAATTTAGCTAAAATCCCGTGATCCCAGGTCTGTGCCCCAAGTCCAATTTTGCGGGCCGTTTCCAAACAACCTGCCAAATTTCGGCCCATTCCGACACCGTCGCGACAAATGATAAAATGGCCCTTGGTGCGGTTTTTCTTTGTTAATTTTTTGTCCAGCACTTCTTTAACCTGACAGAATTAATAGGGAAATTAATTATTCGGAGGTCCAAATGAAGGAATTTTGCTAAACTCCCATGATCCTGGGTCTGTGCTTTGAGTCCAATTTTGTAGGCCATTTCCAATGAACTTGCCAAATTTTAGCCCATTCCGACACCGTCACGATAAATGACAAAATTGCCTCTGATGTGGTTTTTCTTTGGTTATTTTCTGTCCAGCACTTCTTCTACTTGACATAATTAATATGAAAATTAGTTATTAGGAGGCCCAAACGAAGGAATTTGGCTAAAATCCCGTGACCTTGGGTCTGTGCCCTGATCCTAATTTCGCGGGCTGTTTCCAATCAACCTACCAAATTTCAGCCCATTCCGACCTCGTCGCGACGAATGACAAAATTGTCCCTGGTGCAGTTTTTCTTTCTTAATTTTTTGTCCCGCACTACTTCAACTGGCATAATTAATACGGAAATTAATTATTTGGTGTCCCAAACGATGGAATTTGGCTAAAGTCCCATGATCCCGGGTCTGTACCACGAGTACAATTTCGCATGCCGTTTCCAATCAACTTGTCAAATTTTGGCCCATTCCGACACCGTCGTGACAAATGATAAAATTGGCCCTCGTGCGGTTTTTCATTGTTAATTTTCTATCCAGCACTTCTTTCACCTGACATAATTAATAGGCAAATTAATTATTCGGAGGCCCAAACGAAGGAATTTGGCTAAAATCCCGTGATCCCGGGTCTGTGCCTTGAGTCCAATTTCGCGGGCCGTTTCCAATGAACCTGCCAAATTTTGGCCCATTCCGACATCGTCACGAGAAATGACAAAATTGCCCCTGATTTGATTTTTCTTTGTTAATTTTCCATCCAGCACTTCTTCAACGTGACAAATTAATACGAAAATTAATTATTCGGAGGCCAAAATGAAGAAATTTGGCTAAAATCCCGTGATCCAGGGTCTATGCCTCGATTACAATTTCGCGGGCCGTTTCTCATCAACCTGCCAAATTTCAGTCCATTCCAACACCGTTGCGACAAATGATAAAATTGCCCCTGGTCCAATTTTTTTTGTTAATTTTCTGTCCAGCACTTCTTCAACCTGACATAACTAATATGGAAATTAATTATTCGGAGGCCCAAACGAAGGAATTTGGCAAAAATCCCGTGATCCTGGGTCTATGCCCCGAGCCCAACTTAACGGGCCGTTTTCAAACAACCTTCCGAATTTGGATCCATTTCGACACCGTCGCGAGAATTGACAAAATTGCCCCCGATGCGGTTTTTCTTTGTTAATTTTCTTTCCAACAATTCTTCAACTTGACATAATTAATACGGAAATTAATTATTCGGAGGACCAAACGAAGAAATTTGGCAAAAATCCCGTGATCCTGGGTCTGTGCCCCGATCCCAATTTTGCGGACCGTTTCCAATCAACCTACCAAATTTCGGCCCATTTGGACACCGTAGCGACAAATGACAAAATTGCCCCTGGTGCAGT
>NW_019267840.1:0-49416 GCF_002742605.1 Olea europaea var. sylvestris
TTCTCGAATCAATTTCAGGTGCATGAGAATTAAGCCATAAGCATGCGAAAATGTGAAAATTGTTGGGAATCGTACACTAGCGCGATGGAATTTTCTATTAATCCAGGTGTTACACGTGACTAAATGTTCTAGAAAATATTTAACGGAAAAGATGTATCTTTTCGGATGAGAAATCATATTTTTGAACAAAAGCTTCATGAAATGACGTGTCTTTTGAGATGCAACCTTTTAACAATTATATATAGATTTCTCTATTTGCAATTTTATTCACTTGATACATGTACTTTTTTACTTGCGTTACGCATCAAATAAAATCTACATATAAGTTACGAGCCTTTTTTTCTTATTTATGTAAAAAGAGTTTAAAACGTCATTAGATTCACTGATCTACATAATTTCGACTGCTTCTATTGCGGGATATTGTCATCATGTCTTCAGAGACGATTACTGAAAAACTATTACTATACTTATACTAGTTATTGTCATTTTAAGGTGAAATAGTCAAATTTGCCTCTATGAAATTCATATTCATGTATTTCTTGTTTCAACATTTCTACTTTCAGAAAATTGGTTTTGCCATGTAAAATGTTAATTGCCCAAATATAATATATGCACATACATTTAACAAACACATTATTGTATTTCTGATAGACAGTGGAGTCTCCTCTATCTTCTCTACTGTGAAAAGACATGCCTTCCGTTACTCCACAAGCGATTAACATAACACCAATTTGCTTTTGAAATTGCTTGCTGACTCTTTTGCCACGATATACAGAAACCTCAAACCTGTGAATTGTGTGGATTCTAAGTTCTAACTACCATATGGTTGACTTAAAGTCAAATGTGTCAACTTGATAAGTCGTCACGAGTCAACTTCCCAACCAAGGATTTTATTTTATTTTTTGTTCTTTTCATTTATCAAGCAATTTTTAATCTTGAAAGCCAACAATTTTTCGCCAGAATGAGCTTCGCGGCTGCTTTGATGACATGAAAAAAGGACAGGAACTCTACCAGTTGCACTTCGAGGCGATAATCATTATATGGAGGAGGTAAAAGGAACAATATATGCTAGTTACATGTAAAGGTAGGAAGAAGAATCCTCATACTGCGATTTCGTGGCGTAAGTCGTATGGTAGGTTGTCACTTTGTTAGGGGAACAGGCAAGTGGCATGATTTCTTAAAATGGATCATACGGAGATTTTCCGTTCTAGCAATCTATCTTCTTTGAAGTCGTCCGTTGAGTCTTGATTGATTAATTGAACAAGTCCATTTCGATATTTCTAATTGAGCACTATCACCTTAAGTGATTAGATTTTATGTTAAGGGATATAATTCCATATCGAATAAAGATAAAAACATAGATAAACTTTTAAGACTTTGGGCTACTCCGCTTAATATGATTGACCTTTTAAAATAGAATTCCAAGTCATAACAAGCAATTCGATTCGATTAAAACTAAAAAATGAGCACACTGATTTTAAGATTGGTATGCTCAAACGAGTATCACATCGAATAAAAATGAAAAACACAGACCAACTTATGAGGTTTGGACTACTTCTTTTAACAAGATTGACCTTTTAAGATGGAATCCCAAACCTTAGCATTTTTCTTTGAAGTGATAAAAGTAGAAGACTACTGTATCGTTAAATTGCAGAAAAATCTACTCTTCTGTATATTAAATGTACACTTTTTAATTTGTGGGGTGATTAGAATATTTTAATTGTTCTACAAATATGATTAGCTAATTATATCTAAAACTAATAAAGGCAGAACGTGGAACACATTTGAGTTCCAGACCCGCTTTGCTTTTCTCTATAATGTACGTTTTTTAGAGGGGACGTTAGTCCACTAATTATTGCTTTTTTAAAGACATTATTCATATTAAAAATTATTGGCTTGAGGAAAGAAACATGACATAGAACTAACTTTATTTTTGGTGCGTGTGCTAATGCTATTGCCATTGGTGCTTGTCTCTCAAACTGCTATCACCAATTGGCTTATTACTCGTATTCGCGGATGAAGCCCCACTGCGCACCAATCTTAATTTTGAACTATACTTATCCGTAATCTATAGCTAATGCCCCCGTTTGACCCCCATTACTTAAAAATGAAAATGAGGGGAATAGTATTTTTTAGAAAAATGAGTGGTTGAAAAAGAAGGAAAAATTTTCGATTTACGTGTAATATTATTTTATGGAAGATTGTGTGGTTGAAAATAGAAGAGAGAAAAATGGAATGTAATGTAATTTAATTTAATGGGATCAAACACGGGCAAAATTTGTCGCTTGCGAGTGTTGGGATGTAGATTTTTAGGTTTTAAAGATGGTTTCAACCAATTTATCGGCAACAAGGAGAAAAATATCATTTTTTAAAAGTAAGTTCAGAGGGCTACGTGACAACATAGTAATTTTTTTACATATTCAGTGATTAGTCTTTCTTATCGAATGGACAAAGTCATAAGTCACGGGTACTCTGTAAGATGTTAGAAGCCTAAAACTTGATTTTCTTAAGAAATAAAAGCTTCGAAGGAAGCCTGAGAGGGTACCACTCCACAAAAGTTCTGGAGGATTTTCAAGCTCTTGGAGATATTCTTTGCATATTCTTACTCAATAATCCTCAAAGAAATTCAGGCGAGGCGCCTTTCGCAGCAAACCATTCTATTATAGGATTAAACCAATTTTTCTAGGAAAATCCCACAATCAGACTAATATAATTTCCATGGAATTAACTTCAAGACACAATAAAAGCACTTCTCTGAGCATTACCATCATAACAAATATATGGAAATCTTCTTACCAAGTTGGGATTTTACGATCAATATTGGTCACTTGATATTGCCCAAATTGTTATTATTGGTCATCGTGTCAGTGCTTCCCAGGTTAACATTTCTTCTTGATAGGATATTGTGTACATTGACGGGTGATGATAAAGCCTCAATTTCAAACTAAAAGAGACACAAATTTACAATGGAAGATAGACATATAATGAAATATGTATAATAGTGGGACAAGGCAAGATGCTTATGTAAGAAATGTGTGTGAAGTGTAAACAAAATGTATATCCAACCATTTGTACAGAAATTAGAAACTATGTCTAACATTAATTATAGAATATCAATATCACATGCACTATTAAACACAAAATTCTGATATTTCATGGCCAGAGATGGGCTATTTACATGAGAGAAAAACCAGTTATAAATAAAAAAAAGGCTTTAAACGCATAATTGGTCATCATAATTTACTTGAGTAATAAAAACAATATAATCATAAAATTCTATAAGAACAATAGTTCTATTGTAGATCTTTTCTTTAAAGTTTATTAAATATTGATTAGTTTTACTAATTCAAGTAATTATGTCTCCCTCTTTTTAGCTATTAAGTATTGATTAGTTTTACTAATTCAAGTAATTATATATCCCACTTTTTAGCTTTGACTTTGTTGTGGCATCATTAGTTTGTCATAATTTGAAGTAATAAGAAATTATATTCCTCAAATTCAGATGAAATATGCCAAAAAAATTTAACCTCAAAAATCATGACATGTAAAATATCCATGGGAAAGCAATATGGAAGCCACAAGGCTATGTAATAGTATGAATTCCTATAAGATAGTTTAGCATCACCTTATTGATGAGTCTAGAGGAAAGACAGATGTGTAGAATAATTTATTGTTTTAAATCACCGGATTTTTCATGTTAAATCATCAAGAAATTGAAGAACTATAGTGGAAGCGTACCTAAATCAGACATGGTTAATGCAATAATGAATTACGCGATCTTGTCTTCCAAATCTACACTCAGCCTCCTTTTTTTCTCTGTGATGGGATGTAGAAGAGAATGAATAATACATACGTGTGCTCCGAGGATCATAATCGTATTTATATAGCGACGTCCTTTAACCTAATTCGGCCCATCTTAGAATTAGGATTTGGGTCCGGTTTCTACACATATGTAAACCCACACTTTAATTGGATACATTAAAAATCCAAAATCGAAATCTTATTAGATCACTTTAATTGGGCTTAACCGAATTTAATAGCTTTCAATTTAACACACAATTATTCACATATATAAGCTCATCGATGGATTAAAAATCTTTACATGATGACCCATATAAGGATTTACATGGGACATTGCGGGTCACGTCTTAGATTTTACAAATTCGAAAATCACCTTATTGATGAATCTAGAAGAAAGACTGATGACCCATGTAAGGATTTACATGGGACATTGCAGGTCACGTCTTAGATTTACAAATTCGAAAATCAACTCTTTGCCCACACATTTTATTGATGTCCACATACATAATTACAGGTTTGGAAGCCTAATTTTCCTGTATAAAGCCTAAATCAAGTTTTTGATTGTATAATAACTAAAGTCATTCATTATTATTCCTTATTTTACATATGTGTATGTTTGTGTATTATTGCATTTGACAATAAATCATCCTCTAGCATTAACCCGTTTTATTTTAAAGATTAGGATACTTACATTGATTTACAGTATATTTATAGTAGTCTAATTATCTAATACTTCTAATTAAGTAAAGTATTTATCTAATCTAACGCCTCAATATTCCAAGTGAAATGGATCAAAATGCTAATCACATACAGCAAATATAAAAGAAAAAAGTTTATGTTAGCTTAAAAAACACAAGAGGGATGATTAAGGTTACAGTTACAAGCAGACAGATCCTAGAAAAAGATGATGGTATTGATTGACAAGAAAGCATCACTAAGTGGAGTTATTAAATTAAACTAAATTAATTAAGATGCCAAAACACAAAATTTTATCAATTTGTCATCTCAATTATTTGGCTTTGTCCTTAATCACATCAAATCCCATCTCGGTTGGATCCGTAGCTTGCACTTCATAATGGATCCCATCTAATGCCCTCCTTAGTCCATCTTTCGACGTTGCGTACAGCATTTTCGCCCTAATTCTCGATGCCGTCGGTGCCCTGAAATTATATTTTACTTAACATTTAGATAGGGTTGTTGTAAGATTTAAGCAAATTAAAAAGTTAACTAACAATCAAGGAAATGAAGTGACGGACCATGCAATGAAGAAGATCTTGCTCTTGCGGCAATTATCGACAGTAACAAAGTCGAAATCAAAGACAGCATATCGGCAATCATCCTCTGGTAGTGATGCAGCTAAATCATCGTAACCTTCACCAGCTGCACCGACTTTGTCCACCGTCACCAGCTTCGATCCCTCGTCAATCTTGAACACGATGTACCTATGAACCTTCTTCCACTTCATCTCCATGAATGAGTTCTTGCATTCGTCCGTCACCCACATGCCGGTCGTCGCCTACACAACAAAATCATAATATATGACCAGCTTATATATCAATGTGTGTGTGTGGGTGTAGAAATTGTGTGTTTACCATCTTGAAAGCCATAGCCATGGTGGTTGCAAGTCGGGAGGGTGGTCAATTTTCTTTGCTAAGAATAGTGATCAGGGTGGGGAAATATTATGATTTCGTCGAGACTTTATATGATGCTGATGCAGATCTAGTTATATAAGATTTGGTTATTGAAATGCCACTGAAACTGCAATATATTACGAGTTTGTCCATATGGATACACATCTCTGTATATTGATTCATTTAATATTCATCGTGTAACATTGATCCATTATATTACGGAGTGTGCTCTAATTTAACGTTTTAAACATGTCTCGAGCGTAAAGCACATGACAGCCATACCCATAACCAACGGATATGTCAAAAACCAGCCAATAATTCACAGTTGGCTGTGAACTAAACCCGATTGTATTGAGAGGTGCTGCCTACCTGGGCAAGTCTAATGGTCCCATCTCGGATCATGCACCTGAATCCCCCATATCCCTCTCTTGAATTTCCTCAATAGTCTTGGCGTATAAGCAAAGGGGAAGTAATGCAAATATCAAATCCCAAGCTCGAGTTTTCCCATAAAATAGCCTGACGAATGTAGGTTAAATGTTTATTTATTAGAAATTTATGTTTCAGATTAGATTATTTTGAATATTTCATGTAACCATTCCATGAACGGCAAGATTTGAAAAAATAGAGTTTTAACAAACACTAAAGTCATGCATGAGTAGACATGTTGTCTGCCCTTTCTATCAGGGCCCACAATTAATATAAACATAAACTGCATAAATTGGACTATACTTGGTGCACAAAAGAAACCGGCTAAAATAAGTAATATTACCCGCAGGTTTGGGGCAGATGCCGCAGATCAAACTAATATTGCTGTGTACTCTCGACTTTTTGCCGATGGAAAATTCAATTTGGTGGTGCATTTTAATACACATAATGTGCATTTTAACCCCACACTTTCCAGCACTGCAACTTTCCGGGGGATTTGACACTCAAGGATGTAGTTGTACAACTCTTTAATCTCTTTGCCTTGGGCATTATGGATAAATTGCCCAAACTGTACAATAGAAAATACAATGTGAATCATAGATCTCAATCAATTTTCACAAATCTAAATAGAGAATTATTATTGTTAACATCAAAAAATGCATCAATAGAATCTCGATCACCTCTCCTCGACTAAGGCATCACCTACACACTGAAACATCCCATTAGAAGGCAAATGCCACTGGTCCAGAAAAGGATCCGACGACCGTTTACATTCCAATGGTTAAGTCAACGACCGGACAAGAAAAAATATAAGTGCAAGAGAGGAAGAGATGATTTGACTAGGGTTAGATTAATTATCTTGATTGTGAAGTGATATCACATATATACATATAGAGAAGTGAATGGGCTAAGTGGGTGTAGTAAAATTGGAAATTATAGGAATCTCTAGTGTTAAAATCCTCTATTCTAAAATCAGATGGGAAGTTTCATGTTTCAAAACTCAAATATATCATGTTTAAATATTAAATATACAAATTTCATTTCAAAATCCTAATCAATTTATTTTCCTCTCCATCTCCATCTTCACAACCTCTCTATCGACGTCGCACCCACCCCTATATTTTGGCACCGGAACCACCACTCATTCAACTGTGACAGGCGCGGCACTTCTCCTCATCTCCCTTCTTCTCTCTTCCCCAATCTCCATTCTTCTCTCCCTCTCCTCGATTCCGGAACCACCCTCATCGATGGCGCAGTGGAGCAAAGGCACTCGCTGCGATGCTAATTCTGCCTGATCTACTTCGCTGCCTTGATTTTTTGGGAGTTTTTTGTTTTTGTTTCAATCTATTATGTGGTGGTATAGTGGTCGACAGTGATAATGGTGGTGGTCGTGGCGAATGTAGGATGGCATGTGAGATGCTATCTGGTGTTGGTTGTTGTATATTGGAGTCGAAGAAAAGAATGGGTGTTTGTAGTTGTTAGAAGCGGCGGCGGTGGTGATGATGTTTGTGTGGTGGCGGTGTTGTAATAGTGGCTGGCGATGGCGAATTTGGTGGTTGTGGCCGGTGTGCAGTGTTGGGCGTTCACAGCACCCGTGTGTTGTGGTTTGAGTTTCTTTGTTGGTGGAGACTAGTGAAGTGGCAAGAGATCTTGGTTGGTGGTGGCGGTGGTAGATAGTGGTGGACTGGTCGTGGCAATGGCGCAATGGTGAAGGTGAGACTTTGGTGGCTGTGGTTTGTCGAGATGGATGTGTTGATTTGTTTAAGATAGTGGTGTTGCTGTCGGGTGGTGGTGGTTCTGGGGTGACAGTGACAGTAGCGGTGGTGCTGTTAAAGGCAACGATTGTCACAAGTGTTGATGGTGGTCACAGATTATTTGGTTGATTGTGACCATTAAATTAGTTAATTTGTGATCAAGATATAATGTGTGACCTAAAAATTTAATAATTTGTGACCTAAATATTTGCGATCTATGACCCATAAATAAATTGTGACATATAAATTTTTTATCTGTGATCGATGAACAAATTGTGACCGTAAAATAATTTATGACATTAAAATTTTTTGATTTGTGACCGAAAAATAATACGTGGCTAATTAAATTGTAAATATGTGACCAAATTGTATAGATTTGTGATCTTAATATATTTAATTTATAAAATATATAATTAATCAATTAAATTATAAATAAATTTTAATGAATATCTTATTTTTGAAATTTGAAACTTTTATTCTTACTTTTGAAATGGGCAATAACTATCCTTATGAAATTTTCCTCTAGTAAAATGGGTCCAAATTCAAGCAAAAGATGCAATTGTTTTATTAAATAAGTCCAATCAATTAAATAAATAACCTCTACTAGCTATACTAGAATACCGATCACAAATTTCATTAATATTTAAAAAATTATCAAAGAATAATCTTTTAAGAGGATTAGTTGATTTTAAAAAAAAAAAAATTAGGTAAAATATGTATAAATCTATGACTACAAGATGGGTGTCACTAATTGATAGCTCCGATGAACATATTAAAGTGAATTGAAGTATAAAGAGAAGGGTATAACATAATAGATCAAAGTTTTAAGATAAAATAATAAAACATAATATTATTGATACAAAAATATTTGTATAGTTGACTTTAGTAACATAAGTTCATTTATTTTTCAAGATTCCCCTCCCCCCCCCCTCCCTTCCGTGTAAGCACTTGTACGTCTCACAAGTCCTTGTCAACCAAGAAGTGTAAAGGAGGCTGAGGTCTATAGGAACGATCCATTTACCCTTTTATCAAATGAGGAATTGAAGAAGCTGGAAATATGTTGGTACATTTTCTCATTGAATGTCTTCTCTATCTAGAACTTGGAAATTGTGGATCCACCCAATGCAAAATCAAAAGCATACACAACGTCACTGTAAACAGCCGAAGGCTCACAAAAAGAGAGAATTTCGAATTTAGTGTGCATGTACGACACGTGGAATAAAAGAGAGAAAATTATGGGAAGTGAACGTAAAAATCTCATGAACTTTATTTTATAAAGCTCTCGTGTCCTGGTCTGTGCCATAGCTCACATACATCAATGTCGTTACCCCTCTCAAAGAAGGAAACAGAGGATAAAAAGCAAAGGTCCCAACAGGTTACGGGAAGAAAGGCTGAAGGGGAAAATAATCAATTATAAGGGTTAACTTTGCTAAGGAATGCATTTTATACCATTGAGTAATTGTCTAAGTCAAAGAGAAACTTCAACTTCAAATTATTTCATTTGAACACTGTAATGCCCCGACTCCTATGGATCGGAACGCTACTTACTTTACTTAGCTTAACCGGTAGTTTAGTAACAAGTGTATACGTTTTAGCGGAAGCTTACATCTTTGGATAATAATTTAAATAACAATACTTCAAATACTTTAAAGAAAAACACTGAATCATTTTTCAAAACAACAAAATGTAATTTATTTGAAAAAAACATAACTTGTTCTCACATTCTACGTTTTTGAAAACTTTAAAGATATAACATTGGAAAATATTTCATAAAAATAAATCCAAATCACTTATTCACGGGATTTAAATGGCCTCGTTGCATCACTCTCCATCTTCTCCTCCATCCATGCCCGATGCAAAATTCCTTCAATTTGTAGAGATGGGATTAAACCCGTGAGTTGAAAAACTCAATAGGTGTCATAGGTGCATTCGTGATCAAACTATACATTTCAAAACATTAACTTTATAACTTTTCATACATGTTGTACCCGGAGGTACCATTTGACATGAAGGGATATGCCGTACCCAAAGGCACCATTTGACATACGAACATTTTTTCAACATAGAGGGGTATGCCGTACCGGAGTACCATTTGACATACAAACATTAACATGAATCGAAACTTATAACTTAACACGATTAAACACATTGCACTTCTACCTACCTTGATTGATACTTTTGAAACTTTGAAAACTTGGATTGAAAACTTCGATAAAACTTGGACGTTGAAAGAAATGCACTCCTTGGATGTTTGAAAACCGTTGAGAATTGATGCTTGAAAACACTTCTTAAACTTCTAGGAAAAATAGTTTTCCTCCCTCTTTTTTCTTTCTTGGAAACTCTTTCTTTAATATGTAAAAGCTCTTGTTTTTGGTGTGAGAAAAAATGAGTGAAATGAGGTCTCTATTTATAAGTAAATATCTCATAACTTAAAGCAAATGAAGGGTCAAATTTCATTTAAGAGAGAAAACATGGGTGCCATTTAAGTTTGAGATTAAATACTTCAATTTAGTGGGGTTTTTATTGTAAAAAACGTGGGTGGCCTTTTGAGAAAATAATTGATGAAAATAAATATTTAAATTCTAGGGAAAAACGAGAATTTTCATTTCAGGCAGTTTCGGTCGACCGGTTGTAGTCCGGTTGACACTGCACAGTTTTCAGTATTTCTATCATAACTTCTTCTCCCGATATCCGATTGAGGTAATTCAAAGTGCGTTGGAAAACTAACTCAAAGAGCTACAACTTTTATTTAGATATCATTTTTCAAGTCGAATGTTTCCTATGTCGAAAATGGGTCTCAAATGAGACTAAAAATCTGAAGTATACTTTAGTCATCCAATATTCATGTCTTAGTGCCACTAAGGTGTCTAGAATTATTTGGGGTTCTACATCCCCCACACCTTAATTAAAATTTCGTCCTCGAAATTTACCTTCTGATTGGGCGAATAATGTTGGATACTTGTCTTTGGCTTCTTCTTCTTCTTTTTCCCAAGTGGCTTCTTCTACGCCGTGATGATTCCACTGTATCTTAACTAGCTGAATCTCTTTATTCCTTAGTTTGTGCACTTTTCGATCCAATATCTTGATCGGTAGTTCCTCGTATGACAAATCTTTCTGTACCTCCAAGGTTTGATAACTCATTACATGATTAGGATCGTGTACATAATTCTTTATCATCGATATTGGAACACATTGTGCACTGCTGATAATTCAGGTGGCAAGTTAGTCGGTAAGCCACATTTCTGACTCTATCAAGTATCTCGGAAGGTTCGATATACCGGGGTCATAGCTTGCCTTTCTTTCCAAATCTAAGTACACCTTTCATCGGTGCTACTTTCAGAAACACTTTATTCCCAACTTGAAATTCTAAATCCTTTCTCCTTGTATTTGCATAACTCTTTTGTCGATCCTGTGCTGCCCTTATTCTTGCACGGATCTTATCGATTACCTCGACCGTCCTTTCAACTATTTCTGGTCCTAAAACTCTCTTCTCTCCATCTTCATCCCAATGAACAGGGGATCTACATCTTCTACCATAGAGAGCTTCGTATGGTGCCATTTCAATAATTGCTTGGAAACTGTTATTATAAGCGAACTCTACTAGAGGTAAGTATGACTCCCAATTACCTCCTAGATCCAAAACACATGTTCTTTGGATGGTCTTTTCAAACTGACCATCGGACTGAGGGTGATATGCTGTACTAAAGTTCAGCTTCGTTCCCATAGCTCCTTGTAGACTTTTCCAAAATTTGGACGTGAACCTTGGGTCTCTGTCAGACACAATGGATACAGGTACATCGTGTAATCTCACAACCTCTTTAATGTACAACTGTGTCAATTGGTCTAAACTGAATGTCATTTTCACTGGAAGAAAATGAGCTAACTTCGTTAGTCGATCCACTACTACCCATATAGCATTATTTCCTCTTGCTGACTTCGGGAATCCAACCACAAAGTCCATCGTGATATTTTCCCATTTCCATTCAGGTATATCTAGTGGATTTAACAATCCAGCTGGTTTTTGGTGTTCTCCCTTAACCTGTTGACATACCATGCACTTCTGCACGTACAGCCCTATACTTCTTTTCATATTTCTCCACCAAAATATATCTCGAAGATCTCGATACATTTTTGTACTACCGGGATGTGCGGTGTACGGGGTGGAATGAGCTTCTTTTAATATCTCGTTTCTCAAGGTTTCATCCTTAGGCACGCAAATTCTTCCTCTAAATATCAGTGCCTGATCCTCAGCTATTCCAAAGTCCTTTTTCTTATCGGTACCAACTTCATTCTTAATTTTCTGCAAAAATGAGTCTTTATTTTGTGCTTCTATAATTCGATCTCTAATAGGAGGTTGAATTATTAAAGCTGCTAGACGAGCAGTGACTTGTCCTGGTATGGTAACCACTCCGATCTGCAACTTTTTCAAGTCCTTGACTAACTCCACTTGAGAGGTGGGTAATGACGTCAATTGTCCCATTGATTTTCTACTTAGAGCGTCGGCCACAACATTAGCCTTACTCGGATGGTAGTGAATAGTGCAGTCGTAGTCGTTCACCAATTTCAACTATCGTCTTTGTTGCATATTCAATTTCTTCTGTGTGAAGAAATACTTGAGACTTTTGTGATCTGTGTAGATATCACACTTCCGTCCATACAAGTAGTGTCGCCATATTTTCAAAGCGTGTACTATCGCTGCAAGTTCTAAATCATGCATTGGGTAGTTCTGCTCATGTTTCTTCAATTGTCTTGAAGCATATGCTATCACTTTTCCATTCTGCATTAGTATACATCCCAATCCTCGCTTGGATGCGTCGCTGTATATAACAAAACCTTCCGTACCTTCAGGTATTGTTAATACAGGTGCTGATATCAACTTTTGCTTAAGTTCTTGGAAACTTTGTTCACATTTTTCCGTCCATTGGAATTTTACTCCCTTCGTTGTAAGCTGCGTCATTGGTCCAGCTATTTTGGAGAATCCTTCTATGAATCTCCTATAATATCCAGCCAATCCTAGAAAACTTCGTACTTCTCCAGCATTGTTGGTGCTTTCCAGTTGGTTACTGCTTCTACTTTTGCTGGATCTACTTCAATCCCTTGGGCAGTAACTACATGTCCAAGAAATCGAACTCGTTCAAACTCGCACTTCTTGAATTTGGCATACAGCTTCTCCTTGCGTAATACATCTAAGGCTATTCTCAAGTGCTCTTATGTTGCTCCTTACTCTTGGAATATATCATAATGTCATCGATGAAGACTATGACAAACTTATCCAAGTATTGATGAAACACTCGATTCATCAGGTCCATGAACACTACAGGTGTATTGGTTAGCCCAAACAGCATCACCGTAAACTCGTAGTGTCCATATCGAGTTCTAAAAGCTGTCTTAGGTATATCCTTTGTCTCTACTTTCAATTGATAGTATCCCGATCGTAAGTTGATCTTGGAAAATACCTTAGCTCGTTTCAGTTGATTTAACAGATCTTCGATTCTCGAGAGTGGGTACTTATTCTCGATGGTTAATCGATTATCTCCCTATAATCGATGCACATTCTTATGCTTCCATTTTTCTTCTTTACAAACAACACCGACGCTCCCCACGAAGATACGCTTGGTCGTATGAAGCCCATATCTAGGAGTTCTTGCAACTGCTTCTTTAATTCTTGTAGTTCTTTTGGGGCCATTCGGTATGGGGCCTTAGATACTGGTGCCACCCTGGGAATTAGGTCTATGGTGAATTTCACTTGTCTATCAGGAGGAATACCAGATAGATCTTCTGGAAACACATCTACGAATTCCTGTACGACTGGTACATCTTCAACCCTTATCGTCTCTTGTTTCCCTCCTGAGATACTTACTAGATATCATTGACATGTTTCTTTTCTCAACATCTTCTCAGCTTGTAAAGTCGATACTAGTCGAATATGGGGTTTCGTCTTCATTCCAAGGAACGAAAATGTTTCCTCTCCTGGTTTCTGAAATGATACTTCCATTTCCTTACATCGGATGGTGGCGTAATTATAACCTAACCAATCCGTGCCTAGTATTACATCAAAATCCTTCATTTCTATCATGTATAGATTCGCTTCCATTGGTTTTCCCTCAACTTTGATACTTACCGACTTGGCTATTCTATCAGCATTCAAAGGGTTGCCCGAAGGAATACTAACTTCTAATGTACTTTCCGACTTATCACAGGTAATACTAGATTTAGCCATAAAAGTTGTTGAAGCAAATGAGTGTGTAGCTCCTGAATCAAACAATACATAAGTAGGTGTATTGACTATCAGTAGAGTACCTGATATGACATTAGAGTTTTCCTCTGCATCCTGTTGAGTCAATGCAAAAACTCGTGCTTTCCCTTTCTAGTTCTGTTCGCTATTATCATCCTTCTTCTGGGTATGTGTGGGATAATCTCTAATGATATGTCCTGGCTTGCCACATCAGAAACAGACATTTTTCCCTTGTAAGCACTCACCACGATGTGTCCTTCCACACTTAGAACAGGGCGCAATAATCGGCACAATGCTTTTGCTGGCATTGGCTCTACCATTAGCTTTCTTATTCTACCACTTGCCTTTTCCCTTGTCCTGGTCATTCCATTTCCTCTTTCCCATGTTACCATTGTCCGGTTGATTGAACAGTTGACCATATTGTTCGGCGCTAGTCTTCTGGTACCAAATAGCATGAGCTCTTTCCAGCATTTCACGGTATGTGGTGAAGCGATGGGACATAAGTATCATGCTTATATCCGAGTTCAGCCCTTGTTCAAACCTTCGTACCTTCTTATCTTCTGCATCCCCCAGATGTGGAGCATACCTTGAAAGTTGATAAAACTTCCTCTCATACTCAGTCAGGGACATAGTCTTTTGCTTGAGTTGGAGGAATTCACTTTCTTTGTGATCCCTCAAGGACTGGGGAAAGTATTTGTCCATTACTTCCCCTTTGAATTGTTCTCAAGTCAATTCTGCTTGTTGCTCAGGGATCCTTATCCTTGACATTGAGTCCCACCAGTGAGTTGAATCATCAGAGAACATGAACTCAGCACACTGGACTTTCTGAGCATCCGTGCACCCTATCAATCGGAATATACGCTCCAACTTGCGAAGTCACTCCTCGGCTGCAAGTGGGTCAGCTGCTCCGCTGAAGGTAGGGGGCTTGTGCCTTCGAAATTGCTCGACCACTGAAGCATGGTTTGGAACATTAGGAGCTAATGGTAGGGGTTGAGCTTGGTTTGGGTTTTGCCTGCCTAGGTCTTGAACCGCTCGGAGGAGGTCTCTTATCAAATTTTGGTTTGCGCGGGCCATTTTCTTTAGACAAAACATATGGTTCTTATTAGTTTCATTCTTCGAATACTAAAGCAAAGAAGATAGTATTTTATTTCTTGACATAAGGGAAGCTATTACAAGGATTTAAATCTAATCCCTATAAAGTCTACGGATCTTCTTTGGTGGAGCTTCATCTTCGGAGGAGTCTTCTGCTTCAGGTCCGGACTCTATGTCCATCTCAACCTGTGGCTCAGGCTCAGGATCATTCTCTAAATCATCCTCGGGTTCTTCTTCGGAATCTTCTTCCTCAGCCAAAGGTTCCTCCTCAGGCTCCTCATGGATTACATCATCTCACAAATCAATCAGGGCATGGCAATACCTCTCAAACTCGAACAGGTTTGGGTTGCTTTCTAACATTTCATCCCTAATCGTGACTCCCATATCTTCCCATTGAGGTGAGAGGGAGTGTATGAGGTTATTTGTGGCCTCAATATGTGTGATCTCCATACTAGCATTAACCGCCTTCATGCATCTCTCATAGATGTCATACATATGTTCGCTAAGCGGTCGGGTCAGATCAGTTACATAGTTTTCATAGGAATGAATAACAATTCTACGGTTAAATGCTTCTATATATGCCCTAGTCGTTCTACGAGCCATATCTGTTGTATTTCCACATACATCATACTTTTTCTTTGCTTAAAGAAAACATGCAAATATTTAAACTTTCATATCATGCAATTCCCTTTAAACCCTTAGCTTTTGCCCAAATCCATAACATATCTTTAAATAACACATCTCTAAATCATATCAAAGTATCATAACATAAACATAATCATTAACTTTAAACATGAACATACCTGGGCCATAGGATGAGGTTGATGGATGGATGCACGATGCCATGGAATATCTTAAACTTTTCATTTTCCTTTTGTTTTAAAAAAAAAAATACTTGGTCAACAAAATCGACTAAACTTTGCTCTGATACCACGCTATAACGCCTCGACCCCTATGGACCGGAACGCTACTTACTTTACTTAGCTTAACCGGTGGTTTAGTAACAAGTGTATACGTTTTAGCGGAAGCTTACATCTTCAGATAATAATTTAAATAACAATACTTCAAATACTTTAAAGAAAAACACTGAATCATTTTTCAAAACAACAAAATGTAATTTATTTGAAAAAAACATAACTTGTTCTCGCATTCTACGTTTTTGAAAATTTTAAAGAAATAACATTGGAAAACATTTCATAAAAATAAATCCAAATCACTTATTCACCGGATTTCCATGGGCTCGTTGCATCACTCTCCATCTTCTCCTCCATCCATGCCCGAGGTAGAATTCCTTCAATCTGTAGAGATGGGATTAAACCCGTGAGTTGAAAAACTCAATAGGTGTCATAGGTGCATTCGTGATCAAACTATACATTTCAAAACATTAACTTTATAACTTTTCATACATACCGTACCCGGAGGCACCATTTGACATGAAGGGATATGCCGTACTCGAAGGCACCATTTGATATACGAACATTTCTTTAACATAGAGGGGTATGCCGCACCGGAGTACCATTTGACATACAACCACTAACATAGAGGGATATGCCGTACCGGAGTATCATTTGACATACAAACATTAATATGAATCGAAACTTATAACTTAACACGATTAAACACATTGCACCTCTACCTATCTTGATTGATGCTTTTGAAATTTTGAAAACTTGGATTGAAAATTTCTATGAAACTTGGACGTTGAAAGAAATGCACTCCTTGGATGTTTGAAAACCGTTGAGAATTGATACTTGAAAACACTTCTTAAATTTCTAGGAAAAATATTTTTCCTCCCTCTCTTTTTCTCTCTTGGAAACTCTTTCTTTAGTATGTAAAAGCTCTTGCTTTTGGTGTGAAAAAAATGAGTGAAATGAGATCTCTATTTATAGGTAAATATCCCATAACTTCAAGCAAATGAATGGTTAAATTTCATTTAAGAGAGAAAACATGAGTGCCATTTAAGTTTGAAATTAAATGCTTCAATTTAGTGGGGTTTTTATTGCCAAAAACGTGGGTGGCCCTTTGAGAAAATAATTGATGAAAATAAATATTTAAATTTTAGAGAAAAACTAGAATTTTCATTTCAGGCAGTTTCGTTCGACCGATTGTAGTCTGGTTGACACTGCATAACGTTCAGTGTTTCTATCATAACTTCTTCTCCCGATATCCGATTGAGATAATTTAAAGTGCATTGGAAAGCTAACTCAAAGAGTTACAACTTTTATTTAGATATCATTTTCCAAATCGAATGTTTTCTACGTCGAAAATGGGTCTCAAATGAGACTAAAAATCTGAAATATACTTTAGTCCTCCAATATTCATGTCTTAGTGCCACTAAAGTGTCTAGAATTATTTGGGGTTCTACAAACATGAATACAAGTGTTGTGTAGCAGCTGGAAACTCATTTTTCCACCATTACTAGTAGTATGCACATGTGTTGCACGTTTTCTTCGTTTTATTTTCTATTTTTAGTCTTTTATCAAGACTTTTGTTATTTGCAATGAAACTCCACAAAAAAGTGTGAGATATAGTTGCTCATAAGATGATACATGTTTAGAAATGTATATTTTAATAGTAAACATTGTTTGTCTTTAAACTTTGTTAATGATAATTGCAAGTATAGATATATTGAAAATTGTTCTCTCTTAAATTTGAATAAATATTCTTCATCATTTGTTGGAGTTAATGGGATGCGCGGATACTATTCGACAACAATGTATTTAGAAACTCCTTTTAATAAAATTGATTTCTATTTAGATTCCCCATAAAAGATAAAAACGAAAATCAAATATAAAACGAAATTACTAAAAAGAACATACCTTGAGGATGAAGAATTAAAATAGTCAAATATTGAATTGAATTGACAATAAGTAAACATGTCAAAAAAATTACTAAATTCTATACTACTAAAAACAAATGGTGTGCTTAAATTCGTAAAATTGAATTATTATTATTTTTGCTTTATTTTGAATGGTAACTTCATATGCGTTACAAAATTTTTACTTTAAAATAACAAAGTTCTTATTTGATCTGTTTGAATATAAATATGTCAAATTAAATTTAAAAAGTAAAGTATGCATACATGTGAATATTAAAACGTCAAAATGGATGCATAATATATATTCAATAAATATATCCGAAATCACAAAATATAAAAAATTATACCTCATTTAATTTGTAGAAAGTAGTGACATAATTAATCTCTTGCTTTGGTTTGCCTAAATTCAAGTAAATATATTTGACTTATTTTGATTCAATACAATCTAATTAGATTTGGTATCTTTGGAGACATGTACCTCCATTTATAATAACCCTGTGAAAGTCGAAAGGAAATGATAATAAAAAAATATAAAAATAATTGGTTTGAACTTAAAATCAAAAGCTACTTTTTTGAATATTCTTTGCATATAGTACAATGTGAAAAAAGAATTTATAACTTAAAACAAAGTTATAAAGTCAAATTTAAGATCTTTCAACGTTTGATAATGTTAACATTTTTAGTAGTATTTATAGATAATATACGTTTAATAAGCATCAATGATACTTACAATTTTTTAGTACATCGTATAACAATATTTTTAATATGATGACATTAAAATTAAAATATACACTTTTTTATCATGATTTGACTAATGTTCTATCGTTATAATTGATAAAAAAAAATAAAATGAGAACTGAAATGCCTATAGAATTCTAAAATATCAAAACATTTGGACAAAAATTTGTGGGTTGCGACATAAACCTTAAACTATTTGATTATGCAATTAAATTATTTACATAATTAATTTTTAACTATAATTTTGCGTTAAAACCAACAAATTTGAAAGGATTAAAAATTCGAAAAATATGACGCTCGAAATTTGGGAGAATCTAATTTTAGATTTTGATTATTTTTTCTCTTTATCCAATGTTTAAGTTAAAAAACTGCAAATTTTAATAAGCACCAAACTGTTTCTCAGACTGACAACTCATACCTAAATTCCTTACAAGTAAAATTGACATTAGAATTTCCAATTTCTCAAAACTAACATTCGCACATTGTACGATTGTGACAGTAACAAAGAAAATATGTTCATCTATCAACGAATATCATAAAGACAAAATGTACAAGATTCTAGTTGAGGAATTAAAGAAAAATTTATACTGCATTGGATAACCGAATGCAAGTAAATTTAGGTTAAAAATATAATATTTGTAAAAAATAAATTCAAAATAACTGTCCAATATAATAAATCTTTACATAATTCACACTATTAAAATTCATCATTGACAAAAGGAAAAAGTTTATTATTGGTTGTTGAGCTCTAAAAAAAAAAAAAAAAAAAGAATGGCCATCGTTTCAATAAAAAGAGACCATAAAAAAATTGTGATTAATAATTACACATCAACAATTACATAGAGAAAGTAAAAGAAGAAGAAAAACAATTTATAAACACACACTCAATATGTGATTTGTGAGTGATGAATTAAGGATTCATAATTGAGACTTAAAGAGTAAGGAAGCATTTATATAGTTTTTATTTTTTATTTTTTTATTTCCTTCATCCGTGCTAAAACTTTTGTCGAAAAATATTTATATTATGGACAATAAAATGATTAATAAAATATTTAAAGATTGTGATTATGGATTGAATTTATTATTTTCAAAAGAATTTTTTAGAAATGCAATGCTATTTTTAATATGCATTATCAGGTTTGAAAATATTTAATTGTGTTAGTAATTTTATTTTTAATCAATTCTATATATTAATATTAATCGATTTAATAAAATATGTCATTTCAAGTAAATTATATATATATAGTATTATTGTAATTTCTTTTAATTGTATGTAATAACATTTTTATTAATTGTGTGCTAATAATTAGTAATAGTTGTATTTAGTGGAAATTAATTGACTTAATTTTTGAAAGCAATAAGAATTATTAATGAACTTATTTAGAAGTTATAAATTGAATATTAAGGGTATTGTTCACCACAACTATAAAAACGTAAAAGTAAAATGAAAAATCGAATGTTTATCATCTATTCACACTTAGGTTATTACAAAATGATTTTTTTTTGTATCATATTTTATCAAATTAATATAAATTAATCGTGATAAAAAAGTTGATGGATTATTATAAAATGATTTTTCATCTAATACTTATTATGAGCCTGTTTGGGAGTGATTTTGAAAATTGATTTTTTCACCGTTAAAAGAAAAGTGGGGTCTACTTGTGAGAGAAGAAGTCAAATATGACTTTTGGAATAGTGAAATAACGATCAAAAAATCAATTTTTGGGGGAAAAAATCATTCCCAAATAGGCTCTATGTAAACATTAGTTAATGGAATTTTTTTTTTTATTTTAACTGCTATATTATATTTTCAATGAAATCTTTTAGGAATGCCTTTTAATATATAATATTAGGTTTAAAAAAATTTAAGTGTATATATAATTTTATTGTTAATTCTATTGTTTTTATAAATCTTATATATTAATATTGATTGATTTAATAGTCTATGTCATTTCATGTTAATTATATATGGGGTATTGTTATAATTTTTATTTTTTTTATATAAGTTTTTATTAATCGTATACTAATAATTAGTGATAATAGTGTTTATTAATTTTAATAATAATTGAATTTAGTAGAAATAAATTTAATTTTTAAGGATATTATTGAGCATAAACATAAAAATATAAGGGTAAAATGGAATAGTAAAGACATGAGGATAAATGAATGTATATTAGACTTAAAGCTAAATATGTAAGGGTACAATTAGTAATCAAAAGTTTCTCCTCAATCCCCACTTTTAATATATTGTAGACTGTAGATAAGCAGAAATCTTGAAGCGAATTTCCAGAAACATATACAGGGTCATTCGAATAAAACAATAATATTCTGTAAATTGGGTAAGACCAAGAAATTGGATTGAATCGATCACGGCTGGTAAAACATATAGAATAATGCAAACATGTGAAAAAGAACCAGAAATGGAACACGACCATATTGAAACTTCAATTTGAGCAACAATTTTCAAGTTTGTTTGATGCAGAAGTGAAGAAACAGGTCAGAGTTGATTAATGTGCACAACACCGAAGAAACGATGAATACAATGAGCATTTTGCAATAGTAAACCTGAAATGAACTGAGAAAGGTCCAACCAATAAACTCTATCAAACAGACGAAAACAGACGCCCAGACCGTCAGGAAATGATGGCTTGGCTTCCCTCAATTACATATATTAGAAATATTTTTTATTAATATGTTTATTTTTAATTTTTTTTTATTACTAAAAGTGATTTTTGAAAAATTAAGTTTTATTTGGAAGAGAAAAGAATTAAAAAGAAAAAAATAATTGATTTTTTTTAAGAAGAAGACACATTTGTTAACACATGCGTTTAATCTTCGTTTAACTATTTTCGATATTTATTTAGATCATTCGGTATCTCTACGATATAGTTCTCAAAATGAGTTTCAAGAGAATGTAAAATATTTATCAATTCGATTATCATGCAATCGTCGATAAATTTTTAAAGTTAGCTTGTTATCGAAAATTTCAAAATAGTAATAAAATAATTGATTTTTTAAAAAAAAACGACTTATACGTATTTTTTAACACATACGTTTAATGTCCGTTTAACTATTTTTTTTTATATTTATTTAGATCATTCGATGTCTCTACAATATAATTCTCAAAATATTAATAATCAAAATATGTAATTAAAATTTAATTGAAATAAATTTCTAATATTTAAAATAAATAATTAAATATTTACGTTTACTTGTTCAATAAATTATTTAACTCAATCAATATAAATAATTAAATCAAATAATTTAAATGGACAATTGAAACAAATAAATGAAAAACAATTGAAATAAATAATTAATTTAAATTGATAAAAATAAATAATGATCATTTAAATAATAATTAAATGATTATTTAAATGATAAATGAATAAATGTTAATAATTAAAATATGTAATTAAAATTTAATTGAAAAAATTTCTAATATTTAAAATAAATAATTAAATATTTACGTTTACTTGTTCAATAAATAATTTAAATAATCAATCAACATAAATAATTAAATCAAATAATTTAAATGAACAATTGAAACAAATAAATGAAAAACAATTTAAACAAATAATTAATTGAAATGCACAAAAATAAATAATGAACATTTAAATAATAATTAAATGATTATTTAAATGATAAATGAAAAATGTAAATAATGAAAATGTTAATAATCCAAATATGTAATTAAAATTTAATTGAAATAAATTTCTAACATTTAAAATAAATAATTAAATATTTACATTTACTTGTTCAATAAATAATTTAAATAATCAATCAACATAAATAATTAAATAAAATAATTTAAATGAACAATTGAAACAAATAAATAAAAAATAATTTGAATAAATAATTAATTTAAATTCACAAAAATAAATAATGAACATTTAAATAATAATTAAATTATTATTTAAATGATAAATGAGAAATGTAAATAATGAATAAATGTTAATAATCAAAATATGTAATTCAAATTTAATTGAAATATATTTCTAACATTTAAAATAAATATTTAAATATTTATGTTTACTTGTTCAATAAATAATTTAAATAATCAATCAACATAAATAATTAAACAAAATAATTTAAATGAACAATTGAAACAAATAAGTGAAAAATAATTTGAATAAATAATTAATTTACATGCACAAAAATAAATAATGAACTTTTAAATAATAATTAAATAATTATTTAAATGATAAATGAAAAATGTAAATAATGAATAAATATTAATAATCAAAATATGTAATTAAAATTTAATTGAAATAAATTTCTAACATTTAAAATAAGTAATTAAATATTTACGTTTACTTGTTTAATGAATAATTTAAATAATCAATCAATATAAATAATTAATCAAATAATTTAAATGAACAATATAAACAAATAAATGAAAAACAATTGGAATAAAGAATTAATTTAAATGCATAAAATAAATAATGAACATTTAAATAATAATTAAATGATTATTTAAATGATAAATAAAAAATGTAAATAATGAATAAATGTTAATAATCAAAATATGTAATTAAATTTTAATTGAAATAAATTTCTAACATTTAAAATAAAAATTAAATATTCACGTTTACTTGTTCAATAAATAATTTAAATAATCAATCAATATAAATAATTAAATCAAATAATTTAAATAAACAATTGAAACAAATAAATGAAAAACAATTCGAATAAATAATTAATTGAGATGCACAAAAATAAATAATGAACATTTAAATAATAATTGAATGATTATTTAAATGATAAATAATTAAATGTTAATAAATAACTAATTGAAATAAATTCAATAAACAAACAAGTAACTTAAATGTTAATTAAGCAATAAAAATAATTAATTGACATAAATAACAAAGAAATATAAATATTTTAAATTTTACAAGATGGATTACCATTTGGACGCCGCCATGAGACAGATTCCCAACAAAGTTACGTCGAACTATAACTTAATCAGCTTCGCATTAGTCCTAGATTTGTTGGATGAGGAGCACGCAGACCTATTACACCGATCTTGTTTATGACGGTAACTCTCACACAATTAGGAGATGCATTCAAAGAATGCGATGATATGTTTGACAAGTTGAAGTTGGGGATGATGTTTATACTATATAGCATATTTGAGGTATCATCACAAGAAGATGTCGATAGACGTCTTTCATATGAAGGTTGTTGATGACATTGACACATTCAACAACTATCCATGAGGACAAAACTGATAGTTATCAGCTTTCCTCAACGATCCTGAGATACATATTATTCATTTGTGATTTATATTGTACGTCATTTCGAAAACTCGATGTATGGTTATTAACTCAATGAAATGTTAATTTGTCAGCTTGAAGTGCTCATTGAGCTGACACCGTTTATTGGGGAGGAGAGTTAGAATCCATTCAAGGAGATACAGTCGGCATGCGATAGGGTCCCAGATAGTGACAGAGAGGGTGGCGAAGATGGTGACTGGGAGGATAGCGGTGAAGGGGTGAGGATGTACATAGATGTTTCATTAAAATCGTTGTGGATGTCAGTGGGGATGGGAGAGGTGTCTGTGGAGGGGATGAAATAATTGTATTTATGAAATAATTACATATATTTTTTATGAAATAATTACATATATTTTTTTATTTAAGAAATAATTGTATATATTGTAAAATTTATTTAAATAAAGTAATGAAATATTACATACATAATATACACAACCAATTAAGATAATTTATAAATAAAATATCTAAATAAGAAATTAAATAAAATATTAAATTTTTATTTTATTAAGTGATTAAATAAAGGGTTAATTTCACAAACGGTCATTGAACTTACAGAAAAATTACAAAACAGTCACTAAAATTTAAAACTTTCAATAACGGTAACTTAAGTATTGTGACGCTTTCAAAATGGTCACTGAAATTTAAAAAGTTTCTGAAACGGTCACTGAAATTGAAAAATACTTTTTTCATTTTTTTGGTTACATTTGCGGCAATTTTTCGACTACTTCCAACCACCGATACCATCGAATTTTGATACCGTTGGAAAGCCCACAACGTCCTCTTCAATTACCACTCAAAATCTCTCCATAACACCAAGGAATTCAGCCGGAAAATCATCGCAAAAGTCACCCCAAAAAATCTGAAAATCTGCCCAGATTTTCAGATTTTTGAGCTACTTTTACGACAATTTTACAGTGACTTTCGACCACCAAGACCGCCGGATTTTGATATCGTTGGAAAACCCACAATGTCCTCTTCAATTATCATCCAAAATCTCTCCCAAACTCCAAATGATTCGGCCGGAATAAACCCGCAAAGTCGGCATCCCAAAAAGGCGAAAATCTGGTATGCCAACTTTGTGAGTTTATTCCGGTCGAATCCTTTGGATTTTTGGGGAGATTTTGGATGCTAATTAAAGAGGACATTGTGGACTTTCCAATGGTATCAAAATTTGGCTATTTTGGTGGTCGGAAATTGTCAAAAAATCGCCGCAAAATTCTACCAAAAAACTAAAAATTTGGGCAGATTTTTGCCATTTCGGGTATCCAATTTTGTGGGTTTATTTCGGCTAAATCCTTTAGAGTTTGGTGGAGATTTTTTGTTGTAATTGAAGAGAACATTGTAAGCTTTCCAACGGTGTCAAAATTCGGTGGTATTGGTGGTCAAAAGTGGTCGAAAAATTGCCGCATTCAGTGACCATTTTTTAAAGCGTCCTAATACTTAAGTGACCGTCACTGGAAGTTTTAAACTTCAGTGATCGTTTTGTAATTTTTCTGTAAGTTCAGTGACCGTTTGTGAAATTAACCCATTAAATAAATAATTAAACAACATAATTAAATATTAAATAAATAATATACATAACTATGCCGGAAATGACCCCCAACTTGACAGATAATGTCGCGGGTTTGGATAATGTGATAATTATGCCGGAGAAGACGATGAAAGTGACTTTCTGTAAGAAATATGTTATTGATGTGCCAAAGCAAATGGTTAGCAAGAGGACTAGATTGCTATCACAACACATTGTTTCTCCGTACACCATAGAGGCAAAGAAGAGAACATCCGTCGACGGTACGTTGCCCAACCTCTTCCGTGAATTCGAACCAGGGCGATTGTGGAATCTTTGCATTGAAGTTAGGATTATGAATTGATCGGATCTACTCAAATTCGATTCGATCTGTTAAGAATAATTATCCTTTTAGAATGTTTTAGTGATATCAGATCGGATCGATCTATATTCATATTTGATTTATTTAGTTAACGAATTATCGGATTCGAATCTCGATTGAGTTATCGGATTAAAACCCAAAATCCATTTCCCATTAATTTCGCTGGATTTGGAAGATTTAGATCAAATTGAAGTATATGGAATTTTTAGCATCCGACGTGACGTAAAGTTGATTAACCAAACACACATTAAAATGTAAGTTTTTTTTTTTTTATGTACATTGTTATCCGTAGTTGTAATAATTTAAAACGTAAGCATTTTTTTAAAACATTTATAATACTTTAGTTTTTATGTAATTGTATAATAAATAACTAATTACTCTTAATTACATATATAACACACTATAAATAAAGAAAATTGAGGAAATCAGTGATATATTATAAATAGAGAGTACATACAATTTAAGTAGATATTACATATTCGTCGGGTCAATTTTCATGTAATTAATAACATACCATAAATAGAGAAAATTGAGGAAACCAATAATATACTATAAATAGAGAGTACATACGATTTAAATAGATATTACACATCCATTGGATAGAAAGTAACATACTATAATCGAGAACTTCTCATTCGACTTCATTTAGTAGAAGAAATATATTTTCGACATTCTTGAATAATGTTCGATGTCTTGAAAGTGTGATCATGCCTAGGGATGTAAACGAGCCGGGCCGAGCCGGCTCGCGAGCCTAAAATTTCGGCTCCGGGCCGGCCCGGGTAAAATGGCCGAACTTTTTTGCAAGCTCGAGCCAGGCCGAGCAAAAAAAAAGGCTCAGCCCGAGCTTTTGCTCAAACTTTTTCTGGGCCGAACCGAGCAAGCTCGTTTTCTCCCTCCTTTTTTTTTTCCTAGTTGCCTTTAAGGCAGCCTCAAATTTTTTTAATTATTATTATTTTTTTTTTTTTAGAAAGCTCGCGAGCTCACGGGCCAGTTTGAGCAAAGCCCGTGTCCCCAAAATGGGGATCGATCCGAACTTTTCGCGAACTGAGTCATAGACGGCCCGAGTCGACAAACCCGATTGTCATCCCTAGTTGAAGCTTAGGCTCGGGTCTACCGAGCCCCGAGCCGAGCCACGGGCGGCCCGAGCCGGCGAGCCCGATTGCCATCCCTAATCATGCCTAATATTAGACTTCAATCTCTGTTAGATATTCTCATGCATCATGTGATTTATGTTCTAGTTAAATATTAAATAAATAATATATGTAACCAATTAAGATAATTAATTAATGAGATATTTAAAGAATAAATTAAATTTAGAATTAATTTTGTATTCGAATAAGTGAAGTAAAGAAATATTAAATAAACAATGTACATAACCAATTAAGATAATTAATTAATGAAATATTTAAAGAAGAAATTAAATTAAATATTAATTTTTATTTGAATAGGTTTTAAAATAAATAATTGAATAAATTAATTAAATATACATAACCAATTAAGATAATTAATAAAGAAATATTTAAACGAAAAATCAAATTCAATATTGGATAATTCTACATATACTAATTTATAAGGATATCCATAATGTATATGTGAAATTTTATGAGTAAAGGATCGAAAAAACTGTTTTTCAACTATCCAATAATATTATGGCACTTGTGCATTATGGTATAATGTTTTTATTTAAACAAGCAATTAAAATAAAGTAATTAAATATTAATGACTAATAATATACATAACCAATTAAGATAATTAATTACTGAAATATTTTAAATAATTAATTAATATTTAAAAATTAATTTTTTATTCAAATAAGTGATTAAAATAATAATTAACTAAGGTAATGGAATATTAAATACATAATATACACAATTAATTAAGATAATTTATAAATGAAATATCTAAATAAGAAATTAAATTAAATATAAATTTTTTATTTAATTGAGTGATTAAATAAATAATTAAATAAAGTAATTAAATTTTAAATACATAAAATACATAACCAATTAAGATAATTAATTCCTGAAATATTTTATATAATTAATTAATATTTAAAAATTAATTTTTTATTCAAATAAGTGATTAAATAAATAATTAAATAAAGTAATTAAATTTTAAATACATAAAATACATAACCAATTAAGATAATTAATTAATGAAATATCTACATAAGAAATTAAATTAAATATTGATTTTTTATTTAATTAAGTGATTAAATAAATAATTAAACAAAGTAATTAAACAATAAATAATAACATACATAACTAATTAAGACAATTAATTAAAGAAATATTTAAATAAGGCATTAAAATAAATATTAATTTTTTATTTAAATAAGTGATCATTTGAATAAAGTAATTAAATATTAAATAAACAATATACATAACCAATTAAGATAATTAATAGAGAAATATTTAAACGAGAAACCAAATTAAATATTAATTTTTTTTATTTGAATAGGTGTTTCAAAAAAATAATTAAATAAGGGCCAATTAAGATAATTAATTAATGAAATATTTAAAAGAGAAACCAAATTAAATATTAATTTTTTATTTGAATAAGTGTTTAAAATAAATAATTAAATAATTTATTAAATATACATAATCAATTAAGATAATAAATTAATAAAATATTTAAATGAGAAATCAAATTAAATATTAATTTTTTATCAAGCAAGTGATTAAATAAATAATTAAATAAAGAAATTAAATATTAAATAAATAATATACATAACCGATTAAAATAATTAATTAATGAAATATTTAAACGAGAAAGTAAATTAAATATTAATTTTTTTAATTTGAGTAATTGTTTAAAATAAATAATTAAATATAAAGTGAAAAATGTTTGATTTTTTAATTTGTAACTTAAGGGTATTTTTGTCTTTTGAAACAAAATTCTATCTTTGTAATTGTATAAACATTTTAAGGAAATTTTTGTCTTTTACTTAATAAAAGGCCATTTTGACGATTGACAATTTTTTGCTTAAAGTGAAAAAATGACTCTTTGACTTGGTCAAACTAAAAATTACCCCTTATATTCGTAATACACTTTTTGTTAATTACAATATAATATCAATAAAAGTCCTCAACGTTTGCTCATATTTACACTTACATATCCAATTTTCTCTTATAGTATTTTTATCCTCATCATCTATTAATTAATACGTATTGTCCTTGATGATGACCAAAATTTTCGTTAGGGAATAAAAAATTTATCTGTCCTTTATGGTTTTAATCGACAAAATAAACAACAAATATAAAAGTTCAACAAAATAATTTTTCCCATACTAATAGAATATCTAGACAAAAACTGTAATTAGAAATAATTGAAGATAAAATATAAGAATACAATGAAAGTAGTCAGCTACTTAAGGATATTTTTGTCTTTTATTCAATAAATAGCCATTTTGATGATTGGCAAATTTTTTTGCTTAAAGTGAAAAAATGGCTCCTTAACTTGGCCAAACTAAAAATTACCCTTAAAAAGGTGAAATTACCATTTATGTTAAAATATAATATTGTGTTTTATGTTAAAAAATATGAAATTACCATTTTGTCCTTTTAAACTTAGTTAAAATTATGGTTAAGGTCAATTTTTTGATCAACTAATGACCAAATCTACGATTTCCATCAATATGAACTCCAAGTGTGGATTTTTGAATTGTTTGGTACCCATGATAGTGCAAATGAAATGTTTGGACAAAATCTGCAACTAAATGAAATATTTGGTATCATGGCTGCAATTTTCCCTTTTGCGAATCTATAATTCTATAAAAGAAAAGATAAGCAAACATCCCTAGCTAAGAAAATGAAAAATATCAAATTTTATAAAGCTCGATTGTACAATGTAAAAAGTCTTGATGCCTTTGGAAACAAGAAAATTAAACATCATACAGATGAAGATTTCATATGGAGACCATAATACAACAAGGGATTTCCAGAGGAAAATCTAATCTATACTCTTACTAATTGTGTGCTATAATGGCAGAAGGGCTCACGGAAACACAGAACCACAATTAGCATTATCCATGCCACATCACACACCTGCATATCATAAAAGAAAATGTGTAGATTCAAACTCCACTTTTTATTATACCAACTTCAAACATAGAGAATGAAAAATACAAAAGAGGAAAACCATGGAGATTCTGTTTTTCTCTTTTCTCAGCCAACCAAGAATCAGTCCACAGAGTAGAATTTATTCCAATACCCAAAATTTCAGACCAAAATATGAAAATAAAGCAGAGTAGGAAAAGACAAGGATCCCAACAGGTGGCAATTAGGAAGACTGAAGGAGCAAATATTCAAAGATATGAGAAGAACTTTGCTAGGAAATGCATTGCAAAGAGAAACTTTAACTTCAAATCATTTCATTTCATTTTAATGTGCATATAAGTGTTGCTTGCAGCTCCAAACTCATTTCACAATTTCTCCCATAATAAGCAGAAGTCTCCAAGCAGATTTCCAGAACATAGGGTCATTAACACAAGGAACAATACAAATTTTGCAAAAATAATGTAATGCCAAGAAATTAGATAGAATTTGATTACAATAGGGTGGTCATTAGACTAAAAATCGATCCAAAACAATTATGTGAAAACGAATTAGATCGAAAAAAATCTGAAAGGTATGGATCGAGTTCATTCCTCCAGCCATTGATATTGTTCCAGAAGCTCTCCGTTTGTTTCAGATACTAGCACTTATAAGCTCTCAACACTCTGAAATTGATGGTGTATAATATGTATTTTTAGGTGGTTGAGCTTAGCGACCAAAACCCTTTTTATAGCCAAACTTCATCAAGGTGTGGCTGCCATTACCTTTCCAATCAATGGTAAAATGAAACCCCATGAATACTGTATGTAAATGTTGAAAATTGAAACCATGAATATGGACCATCAATTGCCCATTGAAGAAACGGGAATGAATAAATTGGTTACATTCTCTTATTTGGTCCCTACATTAAACTTAATGTCTCAACTTAATCCCATCGATTGTCCTTTTTGAAAAAACAAACACATGAATTATGGCGATGAGTCCTTTAAGAACGAGTATTACCTTCCATATTACAATATATTTGGTTAATTAAGAATTATTCTTTGTATGGTAATAATACTTAATGAAAAGAATCTCTGTCTTATTTTTAATCCTACAAAGATGTATTTTTCTCAAATAAATTAAAACACGCTTGAATATACGAAAAGATCACAATAAATAAAAATTTTCATACAAAACGTATATATACCATTACATAGTGGAACTAGGTCCTATTTTCTTTACATGATTCTTGAATTTCAGTGATGGCATGCCTTTAATCAAAGAATCAGCGACCATTATTTCAGTGCTTACGTTCTCAATGATCCCTTTTTTTTTTTTTAATACGTCCTCTTAGCCATACAGACAATAGCCAAATTGTTGTAGTAAATTCCCTAGATTATATGGAATTGACATAGCACTCAATTCTATTTATTTGCTACATCTATTTGTTCCGATAAATCTGAAATAATCGCCGCCTAGAAATGGAATTCATAACTCCAAGCTTAGCTATGAAACTCTTGATCCATCCACATTTGAATTAGCCTCAAAACGGGAAACAAACTCGGTTTCCATGGTAGAAGTAGCTGTCAATGTTTGCTTGGCACTTCTCTATAATACAGCTTCACCAGCCATCATAAAAATATACCTGATGTTAGAATCGACACAGCTAGCAAAGTCCAAATTTAAGTATCCAATCACTTTCAGATTATTCGTCCGTTATACACAAGCTTGTAATTTTCGATTCTGTGAAGGTACCTCATTACTTTCTTTGCTACTCTCCAGTTGTCCATACTTGGATTATTTTAATATCATCCTAATATTTCTATAAAAAAATGCAATGTTAGGCCTTGTATAGACCCCGAGCTTCAGCTTTCGACAGCCAAACTACATGGAATGTACTTTATTTGTTCCCTTTTTAGATTATTTTTCGGACATTGGTTCAAATTAAACCTATCACCTTTTAGAATGGGAGCTATACTTGGCAAACAATCTTTCATGCAGAATCTTTCTAAAATTTTATTAATATAGGTTTCCTAAGACGGACTTAAGATCCCTAATAATCTGTCTCTTTGAATCTTAATGTCAATAACGTAAGATACCTTACCCATATCCTTTATTCAAAATGTTTAGAGAGAAATTGTTTCACCTCATACAACAAACTCTTATCATTAATTGCAAGTAAAATGTCATCTACATATAAAATAGGAAAGCAAATCTTACTTCCATTAATCTTTTGGTATATACATTGATCCATGGGATTTTCAACAAGTCCATGAAATTTAAAAACCATTGACTGAATGCTTGTTTTAAACTATATATAGACTTCTTAAACTTACAAATAAAGTGCTCACCATCATTAGAGGGGAATCCCTTAAGTTGTTTCATATAAACATCCTCCTCTAGATCTCCATTAAAAATGGTGTTTTCACTTCCATTTGTTGCAACTCAAAGTTAAATTGGGCTACCAATGCCAAAATAATATGTAGGGAATCCTTTTTAGATATTAGAGAGAAGGTCTTCATGTAATCAATTCATTCTTTTTAAGTATATTCCACAACAACAAGTCTCGTCTTATATCTTTCAAGATGTAATGCACAATGAAGGATTCAAACATCTCAATCTCAAGTTTCTTAAGTTGAGCCATAATGTCTTTCATTTGCATAATGTGTTCGCGCACACCTTTCATATTGGTGAGCTTTGAAGATGAGAACTTCAATATAAGGGTGCTTGCTATGCTTTATTTGAAGTGATGAATTGATCATCAATGGCCTTTATCAAGTCTTGGACCTTGTCATTTGATCAACAGAACCACGTCTTGTATCTTTCAAGATGTAATGCACAATGAAGGACTCAAACATCTCAACCTCAAGTTTCTTAAGTTGAGCCATAATGTCTCTCATCCGTATTATGTGTTTGCGCACACCTTTCATAATGGTGAGCTTTAAAGATGAGAACTTCAATATAAGAGTGCTTGCTATGCTTTATCTGAAGTGATGAATTGATCATCAATGGCTTTTATCAAGTCTTGGACCTTGTCATTTGATCAACAGAACCATGTATACCAACAAAAATCTTAGTATTTATGAACATCACGCTGAGGCGATTAGATAGCGCGATATCTGCTGTAGTGCTGATATCGGTGATTTCAGAGGGTTCATCTATCCTAATAGCATAGTCAATATCCATCCACCCTAAATGGAGAAGAATTCTTTCGTTCCATACTTTATAGTTGTCATCCTTTAATTCGAAAATATCGCAATAAATATCAGAGAAATTAGCATGCTATGAAGTTTCATAATATTAAAATGCTTATGTTAAAATTGAGGTTTAATTGAATGATTGCATGTTTTAACAATGTAAATCATGCTAAAATTGAGTATAATGATATAAAAATTGTTTATGGACTAAATTTTTAATTCAAGCATATTCAATTATTCCTTATGATAGAATTATCAAATTGTGAACTTAATTCATATTTAAGTTTATTAAAGTAAAACTTAAATAAAACTATCAAATTGTATACTTATTTATACTTCATGTGGGCAAATTATGAGGTAATTTGATATTTTATTCTAATTAATTATATAAATATAATAAAAGTTCCTGTAGAATAAAATTTATTATATTAAGTATAATTAACTACAATTTAACATCTTTACTCTTTATGTAATCCTAAACTTAATATATAATTTTATTTAATTAAAGATGCTGTGACTAAACAATTAAATAAACCATGTAGATCACTGGATATTAAACTAGTTTATGCACAGATGATTAGCTCAATATGAGAATAAATCTAATGGCACAATATTAACTAACATGTTATTGTTATGCACAAAATATTCTCATAAGCATCATAAATTTATAAAACAATTTAAAACGTAATTAAATCATGCAAACTAAATATGAGCATAATTAATAACTTTTCATAACTTAATTCATCCTAAAATTCTATATATTATTCTAAATATAAATAATTAACATGTGCAAAAAAATAATAATAATAAAATAAAGGGTAATTAGCACAAAACGCCCCTACCTTTCGATGTTTTTGTGGAAAACGTCCTTACCTTTCTTTTTTAGCGGAATACACCCTCACCTTTACTTTTTTTTGTGCAAAACGTCATTCTGTCAACTTCCCGTTAAAATGCTCCGTTAAATCAAAAGGTAATTAGCACAAACGGTCCCTACCTTTCAATATTATTGTGCAAAACGTCCATAACTTTCATTTTTTGGCATAATTAGCACAAAAGGTCCCTACCTTTCAATATTATTGTGCAAAACATTCTTACCTTTTATTTTTTAGCATTTTCACCCCTACCTTTCATCTTTCATTGCGAAAAAGGTCTTTCTCATCCATTTTTTCAACAAAATGACGATTTTACCCTCCTATTCAAATAAAACAAAAATAGAAGATGAATTACCAACTGCAATCATAGTCCTTAAATTTTTCAAAAATTACAAAGAACTCATAAATTTTCAACCACCACCACTTGCAAAACCTATCAAGCTGCCAACTATAAATCCACATAACACCACCTTTCGGCCACCATCCCCACCAGACTCCACCACCATAAATGTGGTTATTTCGGACAGATTGGTGACCAATACTATGGAGCAGGATATTGGGGAGAGTGAGGCGAGGCTGGTGGTGGTGGAGTCCGATAGGTGTTGTAGTCGAAAGGTGGTGCTATATGGATCTATAGGTGGTGGCTTGGTGGAGTTGTGAAAGTAGCGGTAGTGGAGAATTTAGGATTTATCTGTAATATTTTGAAAGATTTAGGACTATGATTGCAATTAATTAATTATTTTTTTCTTTTCCTTTTGTTTTATTTCAATAAAAGGGTAAAATCGTCATTTTATTGAAAAATGGATGAAAAGGACCTTTTGCACAATGAAAGGCGAAATGTAGGGGTGAAAATGCTAAAAATGAAAGGTATGGACGTTTTGCACAATAACATTGAAAGATAGGAACATTTTGTGCTAATTATGCTAAAAAATGAAAGGTATGGACTTTTTGCACAATAATATTTAAAGGTAGGGACCTTTTTTGCTAATTACCTTTTGATTTAACGGAGCACTTTAACGGAAAGTTGACAAAATGACGTTTTGTGCAAAAAAAGGTAAATGTGAGGGTGTAATTCGCCAAAAAATGAAGGGTAGGGACATTTTTCACAAAAACATCAAAAGATAGGGATGTTTTGTGCTAATTACCCTAAAATAAAGTATACAAAGGTATAAAATAAATGCCCAAGAATTAAACTATAAAAAATTGGCCTAATAAATTAATTATATAAAATCGACCCAATTAAAATTAGATGTGCCCAATAAGACTTCTATAAAATTGCCCCAATACAAACTATAGGTCATGGCTCAATTAACAATTGCAGGTCATTTCATAATATTAATTGAAAAAAAAATCGTATCTATGAAATTAAATATTAGTTCTTTTAAAACTAAGAAATAAGGTTTAAAACTTCAAAATTAGATATTGATTAAATTTTATTTATGAAATAAATAATTGCCAATATATTTTATTAATTAAATATATTAAAGTTACAATTCTATAATATTGTCACAAATTATTTCTTGACCACAAATCAAAAAATTTATATATCACAAATCAAAAATTTTATAAGTCATAATTTATTATTTGATCACAAATCAAAAAATTTAAAGATCACAATTTATTTATCGGTCATAAATTACAAATTTTTTAAGTCAAAATTCTAATTTTTTATATCATATATTATTTATTGGTCACAATTTATATGTTATACATTATTTATTAATCACAAAATATTCAATTTATTAGTCACAATCTCAAATAATTGGTCACATATTATTGATTAGTTACAAATAAATCAATTCATTGATCACAATCAGCCAAATATTTTGTTACAAACATCACACCCACAAACCACAGCACCGTTGCCATCGTCGCCCACTACCACCATCACCGCAGCACCAAAAAATTAGGTCCAAAATTATGTTAAATTCATATGTGGCCTCGTAGGTGGAACCCCGCAACACTCCTCCACCATCGTTGGAAGATATTAATTTATTGGGAAGCTTTAGAATTTTCCCCAAACATTAATCAGTACTATCTAGCTCCGTAGCACCAGATATTGACGATGATTGTAGCGCGCAAAGTCGGGCACACAACATTGCTGTTAGTGTTGCTCATTGACGTCTCTGGCATGCTACGTTATCCGTGTCGCGTGCTAAAATTGCCTTGGACGCTGAATGCTATGTTATCGTCATTGGGTTTGTGGGTGCGACGTTAAGCGGCTGGTGAGAAAAGAGAGTGTGAGAGAAGACAGAAGTAAGGGAGAGTCGATTCATTAGAGAGAGAAAGAGGAGAACGTGAATAATAAGGGTTTAGGAGGATAGATGATAGTGGGGTGGATTTTGTAAAATACTTTTTATAATATTATATTAATACTAGAATTTTAATTACATCTAATTTTTGAAAGAAAAATTAGTAATTCTTAATTATGAATTGAGATCCTTAATCAATATAATTTTCACATATTGATTTGTTCAGCAATTATAATCCAATAATTATGGCCCAGTAGATAACCCATCATTTTCAAGTGGCCTTTCCATATGGAATAATGACCAAGTAATTAAAAACATTTTACTGCAAAAGGAAAACACGTATATTTGAAAATAAGGGTTAATAGTACAAAACGTCCCTACGTTTGACACTTATTGTGGAAAACGTCCCTACGTTTCATTTTTTGGCATTTTCATTATTATTTCAATGTTTCGTTGCAGAAAAAGTCATTTTCATCATTTTTGAATGTAAAATGATCAAAATACCTCCTATTTAAATAAAACAAAAAAAAAGAAAAGAAAATAAAAGAAAAGAAAAATAAAGAATAATTTGCAATCTTACTCCTAAATGTTTTAAAAATTGCAAGTGAGTCCAAATAATTAGTAAAAGTTCTAATAGCACAAAAAGTCCCTACGTTTGGCCTGTAGTGTGTAAAAGGTTCCTACGTTTCAAATAAATGAAAATGACCTTTTTCGTAATGAAACATGAAAATAAGGATGAAAATGTAAAAAAAATTGAAACATATGAACGTTTTCCGCAAGAAATGTCAAATGTAGGGACGTTTTCCATAGGAATTGTCAAACGTAGGGACATTTTGTGCTATTAGAACTTATTAAAATTGAAACCATTGCCAAATCGTCGAATTTCCATACCATTTCTAAAATACCATCACCCAAACTCCGGCGGCACCACCTGTTTCGAAGAGATCAATGTTATTTCCAACACATCAATAGACTATACATACCAGGACGCTTCTCTTCATGGTCTTAAAATATCAACAGATGGTTCGATGGTTTGGACGATGATTGATCGGAGTTTTTTCATTTCTGAGGTGGCAGTCCCATTTGGAGAATAAGAGACCATGAAGAAAATAGCCCTGATGAGTATAGTTGATTAGTATGTTGGAAATGACATAGATCTCTCCAGAATAGGTGGTGCTGCCGGAGTTTGGGCGATGGTATTTGGAAATGGTATGGAGGTTCAGCGGTTTGACAATGGTTTCAATTTTAATAAGATCTAATAGCACAAAACATTCCTACATTTGACACTTTTTGCGAAAAACGTCCATACCTTTTACACGTTTTACGAATAACGTCCATACGTTTCAATTTTTTTTTTATTTTTATTTTTTGCATTTTCATCCTTATTTTGACATTTTATTGCGAAAAACGTCATTTTTATCAATTTGAAATGTAGGGCCGTTTTTCACACTACAGACCAAACATAGGGACGTTTTGTACTATTAGGCATTTTAATAATTATTTGGACTCACTTACACTTTTTAAAACATTTATGAGTAAAATTGCAATTTATTCTTTATTTTTCTTTATTTTTGGTTTTATTTAAATATGAGAGTATTTTGATCATTTTATATTAAAAAAAATGATGAAAAAGATATTTTTTGCAATAAAACGTTGAAATAAGGACGAAAATGCAAAAAGAAAAAGGAAAAAAGAAAAGTAGGGACGTTTTCCGATATTAACCCTTGAAAATAACTTAGTCGCCTTCTTCCTTCAGTTAGATCTAAACCAACCTACTTCTGACCCCCTCAAATTCAACCCTCTTAAAGTCAAAATCCAAGTTTAAAAACACACAAAAGCTAGAAATTTGAATTTTTTTGAGAAATCTAAATTTGATTCCAAAAAAAAAAAAAAAAAAAATTTACCAGAAAAAATTGAGTATTTACAAATTACTTGAAAACACCAAGGCAGAGGTTACGTGGCTTTGATACCAAAATTTAGACTAAAAGTTGATCCAAAACAATTATGTGGAAACAAATTGGATCGAAAAAATCGAAAACTCATGGATCGTGTTCATACCTTCCAATCATTGATATTGTTCCAAAAGCTCTCCTTTTGTTACAATTAATGACACTTCTAAATTCTCAACACTTTGAAATTGATGATTTATAATGCATATTTTTAGGTGGTTGAACTTAGGGACCAAACCCCTTTTTTAAGCCAAACTCCCATCAAGTTCTGGCTACCGTTACCTTTCCAATCGATGGTGAAATGAAACTCCATGAATGCAGTATGTAAATGTTGAAAATTGAAACCATGAATGTGGACCATCAATTGCTCGTTGAAGAAATGAGAATGAATGAATCAATAATAGTGATAAGTTCAAAAAATAGAATAATACTATTTGCAGTCGCTCACTATCACAGTCGTCATAATATATCAAATTACTAACTATTGTATGTCATGTAAAACGAATACGATAATGAGTAGTTGCAAAATAGCATTATTTATAAAAATAAACCAATATATTTATATTGTGCATCAACATGGGAAAAAAAAAGGAAAGACAAATAGAATGATCATAATGCAAACAATAATTATTTGAAATATAATTTTTGCGAGAATGTGAGTTATATATAATAGGAATTTTTCTTCCCCAAGAACGTGTGATGACTTCCACACAAGCACTTATGTAAAAGGCAAAATGAGATAATCTAAGTACAGTCAATAAAAGTACAGAATTAATATTATAAGAAGATTAAGGATTTCAACTTTCACGTGAAATTCTTTTGTCGTTTTCTTGTTTTTCTATTTCTTGGAGTTAAAATCCACTGCTTTATGATAATATGGAACAGCATGAAATTCTTTTGTCGTTTTCTTGTTTTTCTATTTCTTGGAGTTAAAATCCACTGCTTTATGATAATATGGAACAGCATGTAAAAGCTCATTTGATTCCCAATTAGCCAATTAAATTTGATAAAACAAAAGTCATATAGTTGGCCAATGTGGGAAAGGGTCAGACTCATACAGAAAATTACAAGATGCAGAATTATTCCCACAGACACTCACAGCTTTGCCCAACTAAAAAGCCATTGGATAATTTGCAGTTGTCCCAACTTTCTGCAATGGTTTTGGTTAAGTTTTTATGAATCGAATTAAGTCGAATCGAATCGAGTCGAGTCAAGTCAAGTTGGCGTCTCCATTAAACTTATTATGATAAATTATATAAAGTTTTCATGATAATTTTTGACTTTGTAGATCAACTGCGGCCGACGCTAAATAACAAAGAGGATTGAATTAAAAATTACTTCCACCAACCCCAAGTAAATGAAGAAGCAAAATTGAAATGTAATTGGCCTGCTTAGTGAATACGTGTGTTTGAGCCATGTTATTTTGAAAAAAATGTATTTTGAAATAGTAGAATGATGAAAAATGTATGGTTAAAAAATAAGAATTTTTTTTGAATTTACGTATAATATTATTTTATTAAAAAATATGTGATTAAAATAATGTCAAACACTGTTGAAAAATATTTTTTTTTTTTTCAAAAAATTGTGGCTCAAGCAGAGTATATACCTTTTGGGTGCAGATATGGACATGGTCCAAATTATAAAAGGTCACCATGGAACATGCACATTGACATAAACAATACAAGAATTCATTTCTATACAAATACCCAGCTAGATTTGTCTATTTATTATTATTTAGGTATTGACATAAACTATACAAAAATTCATTTCTATACAAATACCCAGCTAGATTTGTCTATTTCTTATTATTTAGGTGGGGCCCGCCTTGGAAAAAAAAGGTCCACAACATGGAACATGCACATTGACATAAACAATACAAAAATTCATTTCTATACAAATACCCAGCTAGATTTGTCTATTTATTATTATTTAGGTGGGGCCCGCCTTGGATAAAAGAGGTCCACATGGTCTTGATTTTAAAAATATCTTATATTTTTCTGAGCACGTTTAATGTTCATCAATGATCGACCCAACTTGGGGCCGCTCTCTCCATGGTGATGGACGGTATGATTTTACAGATCGAAAAATACATGGTCCGTACTTATTCCAACATTGATAAGCAAGTCGCAGAAAGTGACTATTATTTTTATTTTTCTTCTTTAAAATTGTTTATTGCTTTCTCTATTTTCGTAATCTAAAGGGGTTGTTCGACAAAATTTTTTCGTTTAATAAAAAATTTAGTAGATTTTAATAAAAGTTGATAAAATGTGTAATGAAAACTTGATGAATTTTAAATGAAAGTCCATGTGATCAACAACTCGACTTATTATTCGTTACTCAATTTTGCCCTTGTTTGAGCCCCATTTTATAGGAAAAAAATGAATTTTTGAATAGTGTATTGATGAAAAATGTGTGGTTAAAAAATAAGAAATTTTTTTTGAATTTACATGTAATATTATTTTATTGAAAAATATATTGTTGAAATGATATCAAAATATTGTAAAAGAATGTTTTTTTTTTTAAATAATAGGGCTCAAACAAGCTGTTTATTTCACAAATGAGCATCAATCAACGGTGATTGATTATGAGGATAGCACGTTCAAGAGATGTAACATTAGATCAAAGACTTGTAAAATTGTGTCACCAAATTCTTGATGAGTTATAAAGGGCATAATAGTCCACATTAAATCGAAAGAAAATATTCAACAAGATAATCATAAATAGATAAAAGAAATTTGACGATAAGCACAAACACTCTCTTTATCTCTATATCACAATTTGACATTGAAAGATCTCCATCAAATATGGTTGGACATCGTCCTCAATGTCTGCTGTACTTGTAAATGATATTAATCAAGTATATTAACTATACCATTAATTGTCGTTTTACGAGATGAATTTATTTTGAAAAATAAAGACCACATGATAAGAAGACAGGCTTATAGTACGATACGTTTTATCAACGCAGGTGGGACCATTATGGAGAAAAAAAATGATCATGGGACCCACCAATTTTTGCTTAGGCAAAACAGCTATATGATTGATTAAGTAATTATTCAAGAATTTAATAAAATTATTGGGAAGAGACGTTTCAACTTTCACGTTTGCTTAGACGCTTTCAAAAGGAGAAGGATGGCTTGGACTTTGAAGTAACCGACTGTACAAGCTTTTAGTCACTCCCTTCGGTTTTGTTAAATAAATTTTCATTAATTGTTTGATTTGAGATGAATTGAATAGCAATTTCATTTTGCAATTAAGCCCCCGTTTGCTAGTGATTTTTCACCCCAAAAAAATTGATATTTTGTCCGTTATTTTTCTATTTCAGCTTTCATTTTTGACTTCTTCATTCACAAATTGTCTCAACTTTTCTCTCTAACGGTCGAAAAATCAATTCTCATAATCATTATCGAACATGTTCTTAATTGGAGTCACAGAATTTGATCACCTATCAAATCTGGTCATTTGTTACCCTCAATCTCCACAAAAGAATATGGTATTCTTTATAAATCTACTAGAACATCAATTTAGATAGAAGAATGTGATAAATTCAATTGATTAAATTAAAAACGGTGTCTTGAAAATGGGAATAGCAATATCTCAATGATATTTCAAGGTAAAGTTGATTTTTTAATTATATTAATTATTTTGATAAGTTTTCGTACGGACATGTGATCCGTATGATAACTGGAATAAGAATGGATAATTCTATGTACATCTCATGATGTACACAATGAATTACACTCCCTTCAAATAGATGAAGACCCACAAATATTTTATTGTATGTGGGATCCCCTCCATGTAAGGGGATTGTAATATTGTGTGTACACTATTGTATAGACATATCACTTCCCAATAAGAATTAAGAGTTTGTAAAGTAGTGATTTTGAGAATTGATTTTTTGACCGTTGGAGAAAAAAGTGTGTCGTACCTGTGAAAGAAGAAATAAAAAATGATGGTTTGAATAGTGAAATACTGGTCAAAAAATTAATTTTTTGAGTTGAAAAAACAATACCAAACATGCACTAAGTCTCTGATTGATATAGATAAAAATTTGATTTAATTTTAAGTTAAATTCAATATTTATTTTGAGTTGTGGCCTACGCACATTGCGGTTGCTGACGACAAACAACAAACAACAAACGCCCTCAATTAACTAAGAATGGTTATGTGTTATGTAGTTTCAACGTGGCTTGCACGCGAAACTAACCAAAGGTTTAAGATTTTAATTGGTGTTCTAAAATTAATTTAATTGGTCTAAAAGTTAAGTGAGCAATAGAATTTAAAAATTTGGTATTTTTTAAGGATATTTATTATTATGATTTTAAATTTGATTTTATTATTATGATTTTAAATTTGATTTTATTTGCTAAATATTAATATGATCATGGTTAGAAATAAATTTTTAATGGCATAATATATATGAAGTATCTCAATTAAGCTCATTATAATTTCAACCAGACTGAGCACGGGTCAAATTAAAAAAGTAATATCTAATTGCATTAAGTTGGACCTGCGAGAGACTTTAATAATTTTTAGACGGGGTTTATTAGTCGGCATTGATTGTGTAATTATAATAAAAGAATAATAATGAGGACTAATGTGCCTTTTCTATTTGTGGAAAAAAGGACAAACATGCTACTAGGGATCTGTTCGATAGTGATATTGATAATTGATTTTTTGAACGTTAGAAGAAAATTGGTGGTCACCTGTGAAAGAAGAAGTCAAAAATTATGGTTGAAATAATGAAATAACGATAAAAAAAATCAAATTTTTGAATTAAAAAATCACTATCAAACCGAACGTGACCTAGAACAATAGGTCAAGAGTTAATGATGAAATCCCCTAGAGATCTTTATAAACTCGTGATTAAAAAAAAGAAAAGTGTTATTCCAGAGAGGACAGACCATTAATAAATTGAATGGAACACAGAATATTTGTTCAAAATAGTCGGCCTACTTATAAAGTAAAATAAAGTTTGATATTAACAATTTGGCGAATATAAAAAGCAGCAAGTTGTGACATTCGAAACAAGTCGTCTTCGATCTTCCAATAAATTTCTAGCGGACAACTGCATTCAGTAATAAACAAATAATAAAAAAGAGAGTAAAGATTGTCAATATCGTTATGTGTTATGCAATGGGTTATGCAAGGCAATTAAGCCCCTGGATTAGGAGACATATATTCAAGATTTGAGCGAGTGATGCTTTTATTTTGAACCTCATTCTATAAACAATTATTCTTTTTCGAACTCATTTTTAATCATATTATTACTATTATAAAATTTATTTTTTCAAATAATGGACTCAAACATAGCCTAATTAAGCCTGTGTTTGACAACCATTAATTGAAATTTTTTTTTCTACGTACTCATTTTCAACTATCCATTCATACAATGAAATATTATTCAAAACTTTTCCTTACTTTTTAATAAAAAATTCTTCCAAAATTTATTATTCCAAAATATATTTTTCTCAAAATCCCATTAATTTTAACTCGTCTAAAATATTATTTATTTATTTTGAAATTCAACTTCTATGATTTGATTTGGAGTTATATGCAATTGAATGAATCTAGTTCATATAATTGCTGAATTTGTTTTACCTGTCAATCAATTTATGCATTAGAATTTGGGTTTAAAAGGACAATAACAGTGCTCGAGGTGGGTTAAGGTGGCCGGATGCGATCGAGTGGACATGACATTGTAATAGAAATTTAGATGGTTTTGTGTGAAGGAGAACCGTAAAAGTATAGGATCAATTTACTAGTTAAATAATTAATTGAGGACCAATTCTACAATTTCCCAAAGAAAATATCAATGGTTTTGCCATTTCCTGTAGGCCGTAGCAAGTTGTGAGGATCAAATTAATTATAATTTTTCTTCTTCTATATATTATAATGGTTTTTCCAATGCTATATGCTTCATTAGCACCGATCAAGATTTTCTCTCTCTAAAATCTCGCCATCTTTCTTCAACTGTTTGTTGTTAATGGGCATGCTTTCACCAACGTCCCCCGCCGGAAAATGGCTGGGTTTTGTTACTGCAGTGTGGGTTCAAGCTGTCTCCGGCAACAATTACACTTTCTCGAATTATTCCGACGCTCTTAAGTCCCTTATGGCCCTTACTCAACTCCAGCTCAATAACCTCTCCGTCGCTAAAGACGTCGGAAAAGCCTTTGGAATACTCGCCGGAATCGCCTCCGACCGTCTCCCAACCTCCATCATTCTCCTCATCGGCTCAATTGAAGGGTTTATTGGTTACGGCGTTCAATGGCTCGTCGTTAGCCGCCGCATCCAACCCCTTCCCTACTGGGCTGTAAGTTTATCGAATTTTAAGTTCTATTTTCTGCTGTGAAGTGTGAGCCATACTAATAAATGTATCTGAATTTGGGCAGATGTGTATATTCATGTGTATGGGAGGAAACAGCACGACGTGGATGAATACAGCAATTCTGGTCACGTGTATTAGGAATTTTAGGAGAAACAGAGGCCCAGTTTCCGGGATTTTAAAAGGTTATGTCGGTTTAAGCACCGCAATTTTCACTGACATCTGCTCGGCTTTGTTCGCCGATGATCCGGCTAAGTTTCTAGTCATGCTTACAGTAGTACCTTTTGTGGTTTGCCTCACTGCCATTGTTTTCCTCCGTGAAATCCCACCTTCGTCCACCTCGGCGGAAGAAAATGACGATACAAAATATTTCGGTGTAATTAACGTTCTTGCTGTAGTTATCGCACTTTATCTATTGGCATACGACGTTACAGGGGCTCATGGCCGCCTATTTTCCCAAATTTTTGCTGCAGTGCTTTTGGTTCTTTTAGCTTCCCCTATATCAATTCCGATTTACCTCGCGTTAAAGGATTTCATTAGACCCTGTTCTGATTCTAAAACCATGGATATTGAACGCAATGTAACTGTGCCATTACTAACCAAAGAAGTAAAAGAACCCGTGGTGGAGGTGGAGAAAAACGTGGAAGTAACGGAGTTCATCGAAAAGAGGAGGCCGGTTCTTGGCGAAGAACACACAATAATCGAGGCCTTGAAAACATTGGATTTCTGGATTTTGTTCGTGTCGTTTCTTTGTGGAGTTGGAACAGGCCTAACAGTTATGAATAACATGGGACAAATGGGGTTGGCACTTGGGTACACCGATGTTTCCATGTTCGTGTCGCTAACTAGCATCTGGGGATTCTTCGGCCGCATTCTTTCAGGATGGGTTTCTGAGTACTTCATTAAGTAAGTTAATTACTTCTTGATTCAGTAATTATTCTTTTGCTTTTCTTAATGATTGTGTGCATGCATCATGTGGATAGAATATACTTTATGAGACTCATTATGCACATTGATTTACTTTTTGATCTTGGCATGTTGTGATCTTCTTTTCAACTTTGCCAATGCTTGAAGCAAAAACTACTAAATTACTAGTCTTGTGATATATCCAATGCAATTTCTTATGATATGTATGTATACAGATCTTAAATTTTTTTGAAAACATTAGAAAAATATATGTTAAAAAGTTGTTTGATTACTTTTCTTCTAATCAGCTGATGCTTTTCTTTAAAGATTGAATTGAAAGCTATACCTGGGACAAATTTGGCTTTTTAATTGCTTGAAGGGGAAAACTGTGGGGCTCATGAGATTTTGGGTGAAGAAAAGTGTTTAAATAAGGATACGGATGCCCGTATTTTGATTGGGATTCTCCTCATTAGATCTGTTTCTGCTTAAATTTTATTTATGCAATTAAAAGTCCAAGTGTGTAGGTGAAATAGAAAATTATAATAAATGCACATAAAAAATGCTTTAAGAAGTTTTTAGGTCAACATGGTCGGCTGGCGCCTTTTACATGGCTCTTTTTCTTGTGATTCAATCGTTGTTTAACCCATTCCAGGAGACTTTTCTTCCTACCGCTTTTTTGCCTGGAAATTTAACACGAAATTCGGGATTAATATTGGAACGGACCACATATCCAACTCTTTCTTACTCACAATTGCATATTCTTGCTGTTTTCAATAGGTTAAGTGGGATATCAACATCGTGGATGCTATGGAGTCCCAAAAGAAGCACTTTTTAACTCGTGTGAATCTATAATTAGCAAAAGTAATAATTGGCTGACCATGGTCTTATACGTGATTCATTAATATGTTTGAAATATGAACTGTAATATTCTTGCTGAGGAAACCAGCATGATACGTCCCTGTTTTCTTATCTTTGTATTTGATGGAAAAACATCTTAGAAGCCTTTTTTTTCCCCTTTATTGAATGGTTGTGCAAGTGGTAACCTGTCCTGTTGGCTGGTCCGGTTGCATCCAGCGATCTTCTTGGCATCATGCTTGATTGTGAAATAAATATATTTCATTGGCTTATGCAACGTATCATACTCAAATATGTTTAACATGACTTGCAACCATGTTGGAGTTCAATGAGTTTTTGGTCGGTATGTCCCGGGAATATCGATTATATCAAGGCACTTATTTGGCGATTCCAATTGATTACCTTGCTTTTCTTTTCTTATCCTCAGGAGGGCCGGAACACCGAGGCCAATATGGAATGCAGCTTCACAGATTCTAATGGCAGTGGGATATGTCATAATGGCCATTGCTATGCCGGGATCGCTATATGTTGGTTCCATAGTGGTTGGGATATGTTATGGAGTTCGGATAGCTGTCTCAGTTCCTACTGCCTCCGAACTCTTTGGCCTCAAATATTATGGTCTCATTTACAATATTCTAATCCTTAATCTTCCTCTGGGATCGTTCCTCTTCTCTGGATTGCTCGCTGGCTTCTTATATGATTCCCAAGCTACACGCACAGCTGGAGGCGGGAACACATGTCTAGGTGCCCACTGTTACCGGCTAGTGTTTGTGGTTATGGCAATTGCATGCATTATTGGGTTTGGTCTTGATGTTTTGCTGGCTTTCAGAACGAAAACCATTTATTCCAAGATCTATTCAAGCCGAAGATCAAAGAAGACATCATCAGTGTCCAATGGCCAATGATGACACACTCCTATCAGATTTGAGGACTACGTAAATACATAGGATTGATGGGAGATCTTATCCCGGTGATATCTCTGCTTGTTGTATTGCTTTATTTCCACTTAATCGTGATAATAGAGACGTATGGGTTGATTTGGACTTGTGGTTGGATCTTTTGTACCCTACATAGTGTTCTTAGATCGTTGTTTTTGTTACTTAAGAACGCATTTTTTGATGAATCTTTGCCTTTGAGATCAATGGAAGAATTGAATATTTGAAGCTGGGTTGTGAATTTCTTGGTGTGTGTCAATTTTGTACTCGTGCTTTCTTAATTCTCTACTAGGCTTAGCATTAAAAGATGAGAAGACGATTGATTACGACACTGATATTAGCTTTGTATTGAAATATGAGCACGATTGAATATGACAGATACTTGTCGTTTATATAAACATACATGGCATGTATCATTCTTCTAAATTTTACAGTGTCTTGGGATTGACGGTTGTGTTTTTATTTAATTATTTGGGAAGTAAGAAATTAAATTTGTCTTTTTTTTCCCCCCTTTTTTTTTTAATCAATTAATGTGAATATATTGATCATAAGATGAGTACAATTACATCAGGCATCCCCGAGCAACTAATATCAAAAGATATATCAACGATTACAAAATTAAAAACCAATCGCTAAAGTTTCAAACTAAATCAAAACATAATGATGCAATGTAAACGTTACTTTGTACACGCATGTCTATCCTTTGAATAATGCTATCCATGTGCGGTTGTGGATCCTCAAAGGTTTTCCCTTTCCTAACTATCCATATTTGGTAGACGGTACATGCAAGAGCAATCCTCTTTGCTTTGCTATGTCAAGATGTCCCGCGTGCCGCGTGAGTAGATTTTTAACCCATTTTTGTTAGGTATTTTCTGTTTACGAAATCAGGTAAGTAGCACTAAAGAAGTATAATAGCAATTTGTAGCACTGTTCGGTGTATCTAATTATGATATTTATTATTAATTGTAATCATTAATAGCTTAGATACTTCTAATTCATTGTTGAATAGAGTTATGTTACATTTTAATACATTGGACAATGAATGAGAGAGTTCACGACCACCTAATTGGGACAGTTATGACAATGGATTAAATGACTCCATTATGTTTCTTTACAGTCTTATGTACGTTGGACGTGTGATTAAATATTGTGTACATGTGATGGCGAAGATGACTAATCAACTAATAAGCTTTATACTTCATACTTCTAAATTTAGCCAACTCAACCTCATGGTGATTCCTTGCAATTTCACGTTGTTTCTTTCTGGCTTAAACTAATAATACACTTCTGATAAGCCCCCGATCAGATTCACCTACACTAGACGCAAGGAGAGAAACAATTGCACCAAGGAGTGACCTAAAATGTCAACGGGCACAAAATCTTTTAGATATTAATTTGGGGCCCACTTATTATGTCATAATAAGGTGTTTTGAATTTGTTAGCAAGTTAGTTAGATTAGTTACGGGAAGGGTTATATGTAAGGGTGTGGAAGAATGGTAAAGGTATCGAGAATTTACTAATTTTTGTAGTGGAGAATTCCCAGCTCTCGAAGTGCTGGTTTATTCCAGTTCATTTGTAATTCCCAGTTTACCTTTCATATTGAATAAATTCAGAGAAAATCCCAAAAGAATTCTGTTCATTTCTTTCTCCAACACCTTCTATTGCACAATCACGATCACCCCTATCAAATTGGTATCAGAGCATCATGACCCTCACCGATCGAGTTGTAGTGCTGGAACAACAAGTGGCGGACAATCATCTTGCAATTCAAACAGGAATGGCGACTATGAGGACCGAAATTCATCAACTACGTTGCAAATTGATGGAAAAACTTGATTTCATGCTCCGGTCTTGGGACAGCCAGGAACGAGACAGGAAGGAAAAAGGGATTGCCACCAACCAACTGACCTTTTCACCAAGTACTGGGGAGACTCAGGCAAGTTCGGAGAAAATTCAGAGCAGCGGGGGAGCTACCAAAACTGGGTGGCATTGGGATCCGCGGGTACATCAACTTGACATGCTTGTGTTTGATGGTCAAGACCCATATGGATGGGTCTTCCGTGTGGAACGTTACTTCACCATTAATCGGATGACAGAGGAAGAGAAGAAAGAGGCAGCTACTGTGTGCCTGGAGGGAAAAGCTTTGGCCTGGTACCAATGGGAAGATCGACGCAGACCCGTTGAGAATTGGGAGGAGTTGAAACTCCGACTACTACGACAGTTCCATTCATCACAGGACGGGACCCTCTGCGCCAAGTTTTTGGCCCTCCGACAGACCACCACCGTTCAGGACTACCGTTGGCAATTTGAGCAGCTCGCATCGCCATTACGAAGCGTCTCAGAGGAGGTCCTGGAAAGTGCTTTCATTAACGGGTTGAAGGTTGAAATAAAGGCTGAGGTCCAGTTGCTTAATTCAGTGGGCGTGGAG